>NC_135810.1:91749618-91979618 GCF_964213995.1 Mustelus asterias
ATCAAGTAATGGTACCCCTAAGGATTATGTCAACAGACAGAGTGAAATAGCAAGCAATCATTTCTTTTTAAACAGAACAGTCCAATTTTTAAAGGGCAGAAGTTTTAGATGCCTCAACAGTTTGACAGCTCCTTTTGACAGTTCAGCTTGACACTTCAGATAGTTTATCTTGGCATTTATGACAGTTGTTTTTGACAGCTCCAACAGCCTTCACAGCTCATACACTTTTTATTCATTTTCCTGCCTACATTTAGCAATCCCAAAGTGTTCCTTACCTCTCCTAAATGTGTCCCAGGACCTTATCTTTCCAAAAGAGTACTCTGGCTATCCAAACAAATCTACAAAGTTCGGACCTGATCCTACTAGGTCTAATCAGTACATGTCAAGTTTCTGACACGCCTCACACCAAAAGCGCACATGATTGGAGGCAATGGACAGGGACCTCTTCAAAACGTGCATGCATAAATCCTAACCTGGGCCCATTCCTACACCCATGAAAACAGTAGGTGCCATGTTCAGGAATGAAACTTCCGGATTTGGGCCTCTCCATTGTGTTAGAAATCCAGGCCCTTGACTCAGTGTGAGAGTTCCTCGGACTTCCAGGAAGCTGAGTCACAGGGCACTGGATTGATTTTGGAGATGTTTTGTGTGTGTAAAAATTAACTGAGTTGAGACTCTTGAGGATGGAACCTCAGGCAGGAAGTGCTGAATCCAGAAGTTCTGGGTCCAAAATTTAAAGGGGCAGTGCACAACTGAGGTGCAAAGGAGCCATCCCTTAAAGTGGCATTACAGATCTGGGTCCCTCAGGAGAGGACACTTAGGAGGTTGCCTGCAAGGAGAAGTAGTGGCAGCATGGGAATCATCCACCCCCTCCAGCTTCATCCTCGATTGCTGGTGGGAATACATTGGCTGGACTGTGACATCCCAAGACCTCAGTGGAATCTGCTGATGCCACCAAATTATCTCGTGCGATGGCTGAGGAATCTTCTGCCTGGACTTTGAAAAATATTTTTGAGCTGGAACAACAGCAATTCAGATGTTGGAATTTAAACTGCAGACCTTTCTTACAAGGTTGTCAGCCCTTTAATTATGGCACCAGATCTTGCTCAGCCATCAGATGATGCAGGCTTGCAGACATCAGAGCCTCCCCCTGCCACATTGCCGCTGTGCTGCCCTACTCATGTCATGCCTTTTGAAAATTGCTCTTTTAGGGCAGAATTCTCCCATTCTGAGACTAGGTGCTGTGGCTGGGCAGGAATGTGGAGTGTTTACCACTGCAGTGGCCAACGGGAAAATATGCCAAATCTTCTGCATATTCCGAATTAGTGATTATGCACCCGGGTGTTTCATGCCATACTCAGTGGCAGAGCGGGCCTGGATGGTGCATAATTCACCATTGTGTCCAGGTACCATATTGAAAAGGTGCTCATCATCATTGATCCACTACTGAAGAAAAGAGGCAGACTGCCCAAAAATGAAGATAGATCTCCAGGAGCACTCTGAGATCAGAAGATGGACCTCCTAACAACGAAGATGGGTCTCCAGGAACATTCTGAGGCTGGATGGTAGATCCCCTGGAGGACACTGATTCTGGAAGGTCCATCCCTGCAGATGCTCCCCCAACCCATTGCTGTGGTGTTCCAAGGTTAATGGCAGCCTCCAGCTGAACTCTGAAGACAGACCCAGGCATTGTTCAGATGAATCATGACATTTGCACACCATGTTGTTTCAAATGTTTCCCATGTCAGTATGTTTGCCCATCTACATCGCGGAGAATTTGGCATGGGGGTGTCGGATTTTCATTTGCATTCCAGTAATGAGGTCCACGCTGGCCTCTGGCAGGTTTCTGACCAACAATGGTGGGCACCAGTGGAAGAACCAGCTGTAAATTCATGCCCATGTGAAATCGATTTGAGTCTCCTGCCATTGAACACACCAGGGAGAATTCCACCCTTAGTATGGTAAGGAGACCCAGAAGTTAAAATTACCCCACTTGCCTTACTTCCCAGGTTAAAATTGGGTCTGTTGTGTATCTCAAAATTAAATATTGACAACACCATCTGTGGAGAACTCAATCATGCTGTCAACATTTATCTTTACCTTCTTTCAAACTAAAATGAAATGACGTAAAATAGTGGAATGGTAATGTATGTATCTTACATGATAAAGGCTACAATTAACAATCTGCAGATTGATTAGATTAATTATACTTCTAGGCAGACATTTAATACTGACAATTGTGAAGAAATGTATAGTGGACAAAATGAGCAACATATATATATACAGTGATAGAAATACAATAGCATGAGGAAAGTTAGAAAAGGACACAAGAGTAGTAAGTAATTACACTGGGTCTGCAAGTAGAAGACAATCTTTTAAGTATGATCCTGGAAAATGCATTCCCCATAACGCTAAGAAGTGAGATGCCCCATAGTGGACAGGACAAAATCTCTAATGCGGCAGTCCTATCAAAGACAGAGCTCCCAAGTTTGTTTGCGCTCTTAAAGCAGAGGCGGCTCCGTTAGTTTGGGCACATCCATAGGATGGAAGATGGACGTATACTTTCTGTATGGTGAAGTAGCAGGAGCTAGACAACCAGTAGAACAGCCAAAGCTCAGCTTCAAGGATGCTTGCAAGACATTGATTATTATACCTGGGAGTTACTGGCTGATGACAGAGGAAAATAGCAACACGTCCTGAGGGCTGGCATGCACTATCACAATCACCAATGGCTACAGCGACCTGGCAACAGACACCAATGCTGAAAACAACAACCCACAATAACACTTGGAAGCTTCATGTGCCATGTTTGTGGCAGAAACTGCCGCTCAAGAATTGGCCTCCAGCCATCAGCAAAGGTGAACCATTTGAAGACACCCCATCTGAAATAGTTACTTGCTGCATGTCCATCATGTTGAAAGATGGAAGGATGCCAACGATGTTGTCAGAAGGTAATAGCAGTACACCGCTGCTGCACAGAAAACAGTGAGGAATTCACCCACAAAGAAAATGGATGACGTCAGTTAAATATTTAAAGAATATGTAAATAGAGCATAGAGCTTGGTATATATAACGTAAAGGAATTCTCCTAAAAAGTTATTTTTCACATTATGTATGAATTATAATATATCGTTTCATTATGCATCATAATCTAATTTTTTGATTAACACTTTTATTCAGTAATTGGATAGTCTAATCAGAAATAATTCGAATTAAAATGTTTCATATGTATGCATATTACTGTAAAATTACCTGCATGTCACATGTAGTGTCTGGTTGAGACTGATGACGTGTTGCTTAGCTCTGGGGCTAAGTGCAGGAGTGAGGAGGTCAGGTGAGCCTGAAAAATAGAAAAATAGATTTTTATTTTCCTTATTGTATTTCAAGCTAATGAAACAAATCCAGGGACAGAATCTTGTCAGGGCGACTGCCGGACTCGGCCACCATTAGAGAGCTGGGGAGAGCCCTCTTTTAGGGAACACCCACTGCATTGTGTGCTATTCAGGCATTTGATAAACTAGGGGCGGGCCTTCCCTCAAGATCAAGGACTCCAGAGGCAGAAGTCATGCCCCCCCGAGAGCTATTGGCCAATCGGAGGATAGCAGCTCTTTTGAATGGCAGTACCTCTGGGATAGCAGTGACTGCTACCGATACGGCACCCACCATAGAGGTCTACGGTGATCAGTGGATCCCAGGTCAGAGGTGAATGCTGGTGGGTGGGGAGAAGAGATGCCAGGGGTAAGAGTGGGGGATGGCTCTCAGCCATCACCCTCCAAACCTCTGCCCCCCCCCCCCCCTCCCCCCCACCACTTCCCAATGCTGGGTCGCTTGGTCACGCTAGAGTGCCTATGAATAAAGGACCCCCTCCTTGGAGCCAGCAATAAACCCCATACGACTTGATTGTCATGAGCATGACCCCTGCCCACTGCTGAGTTAATACCAGCACCAACAGGACGAGGCTTTACTTTACGAGGTATTACTTGCCCATTTCAGGGCCTCAACTGAGGGTGGGAAAGGATGGCCTGTAGAGGGCCTTCCCGCCATGGAATTAATGAGGGTTGAAGTAGGAAGGCAGCAGATTACCACACAGCACCCTCCTGCCTGATTAAACATCCGCTGCCACCAAACTTGCCATTGGGGAGGGCATAAGATTCTGCCTTAGATTTTGTTTACAATTCTGAATACCCAATTCCTGCTGAGATTATAAAAAAAAGTACAGCCATAGATTTTAAGTACTTGAGTTGAATATGGAGCTAATGCGTACACTTAAGTAAGGTCATAAGGACAATTTCCCAGCTTCAGAAAAATCAATTTATCAAGGGTAGTATATTTTTAAATTATTTTTGCAATTATAGCAACATAAATGGAAACAATGCCAATGCATTATAATATCTGGGTTCTGTGAGAGTTACAGTGGGTAAATATGAAACAATGAAGGCCTGCAGTTCACATTTGATTCAATGCAGGAAGTCTTATTATACTGTACTTCCTTGAGTCCCAAAAGGCTGCAGAAAGATAAAAATCTAAATTCAATAGAGGGTTGCCCCATATCCTTTTCAATTTAATAAAGTTTGCCCTGTGTAACAAAATGAAATATTGTTTCATTTTCAATGTATTTATATTTAAAGTCCTCAATCTGGTCAATTGTTCTCTGCCTTGACCCTGTACTAAGAGTTAAAATTTTGAGTTAGTCCCATAGCAAGAGGTGCAAATACCAAAATGCATCAAGGTAAAGGTCTGAAGTTTGTGTTAAAGGTTTTATCATGCTTTCAAAGCCAACACTTAATAAAACAAATATTTTTCTCCTAGCTTGCAAATAAGTAGTAGTTCATTAAGAATGTGCTATCCTGTTCTTCGAAATCTACATATTTTCTTCAATAATTGAAAATTAGGTTCTGTCAATAAAGCATTGTATTCACAACTTAACTATCAGCTTTGTCCAGATCACCAACAACCTGTCCTGGTCCTTCCACGTTGACGCTATAGTTAAGAAGGCCTACCAATGCCTCTACTTTCTCAGGACACTAAGGAAATTTTGCGTGCCCGCTATGATCTCACCAATTTTTACAGATGCACCATAGAAATCATCCTTTCCAGGCACTATTCCGAGCTCGGTATGGCTCCTGCTCTGACCAAGACTGCAAGAAACTACAAAGGGTTGTGAACGTAGCCCAGTCTATCACGCAAACCAGCCTCCCATCCACTGACTCTGTCTACACTTCCCATTGCCTCAGAAAAGCAGCCAGCATAATCAAGGACTCCATGCACCCCGGACATGCTGTCTTCCACCTTCTTCCGTCAGGAAAAAGATACAAAAGTCTGAGAACATATACTAACCAACTCAAGAACAGTTTCTTCTCTGCTACCATCAGACTTTCGAATGGACCTACCATATATTAAGCTGATCTTTCTCTACACCCTGTCTATAACTGCAACACTATATTCTGTACCCTCTCCTTTCCTTCTCCCCATGTACTCTATGAAAGGTTTGTTTTGTCTGTATAGCGCGCAAGAAACAATACTTTTCACTGTGTATCAATAAAGTTTAAAGTTTTAAAGTTTAAAGTTAGTTTATTAGTGTCACAAGAAGGCTTACATTAACACTGCAATGAAGTTACTGTGAAAATTCCCTAATCACCACACTCAATGCCTGTTTGGGTACCTAAACAAGAATTTAGCATGGCCAATGCACCTAAGCAATATGTCTTTTGGACTGTGGGAGAGAACTGAAGCACCCGGAGGAAACCCACGCAGACACGGGGAGAATGTACAAACTTCACACAGATAGTCACCCAAGCCGGGAATCGAACCTGGGTCCCTGGTGATGTGATGCAGCAGTGGTAACCACTGTGCCATCTTGCTGCCCCTATCAACTCAAACAAATATATCTGTCATCATTAGCTTATTGTTACTGATTTTTAACTGGGGAGGGTTGTTGATAAATCCCATATGTCAGAGGCATACCGTTTGTTGCAAATCTCTTTACTGGGATTTACACAAAAGTTATTTTCAATACTATCTTTTGACGGTTTACTTTCATTTCCAACAAAGCAATATTAAAAATGTAGTATTTGTCATTACTCAGTGATAGAGCATCATTCTATCACCCATCTAATTGCTTTCCGATTCTCTATGCTCCGAAATGTTAATGTATTTGCTGATCACTCACCATTGATCTCTATGTATCAGACTAACAAATCACAAAGTATTTTAGTGTACTTGTAGCTATTTCAGTGCAAACAAATATTTTACGGGGCATTTGCTTTCTGTACTATTATGTAAAAATGATACTTCTATTAAACAATCAGTTTTAAAAAACTAATGTACCTAAAAGTTCTTATTTTCAATGTACAGAGCTTTGCGACCTATAGATTTCACAACAGTATATTGTCCTTCCCCTTTCTTGCATTCATGTTTCTTAAAATAACTCAAAAATTAAGGCTTAAAGTCAAAATATTTTAAATTAGTTCTCTCTCTTTATTATTGATATGAAAATACTATCCTCTCAATATATTTCTAACTATGCCATCTTTAAGCTCTCTTGCCTAAGGTAACCCAGCTAGATTTCTGGACAGTGATTTTGTCAACATGTTCAAGAGTAGTAAAATAATTATTTGCTTTCCAGTTTTCCTTTCCTCCTGAAGGGAAGCACCTGTCATCTGCTAGGCATCTCTCATTGTGTCAAGACTGAAATTGGAAATTTAGCATGTGGAGAAACCATGGCCTGGATGTAAAGGATGGCGAGGGTTCTGAAGAGTCAGTACGGAACACATTGCTCCCGACTCCAACAGCCTTACACTCTTGCAAGTGTTGATTGACATGGGCTGCACATCTGCCCTTCACTTGGAAGTCTCACCTTGGCGAGCTACCAGCCAATCAGATTGGCTGGCAGATCACCAGTCCTTCCAGGCACAGCACTGCTGGGACCGGAAAAGGCACAGCAGAGAGCTGCTTGGCACTAAGCCCGTAGACTTGGGGGACAGGTAAGTGGCAGGGATCCCAAGGTGGGGAGGGTAGGAAATGCCTGGGAGCGTCGCAAGCAAAGGGGGAGGTTAATTGGGGTTTCAGTGGATAGGCCAGGGGAGGAAGGTATGGAGGTCTCCGGGCCTTAAGGGGATGGCACCACGAGTCAGAATGGGGCTTCAGATGGAAGTGCCCCCACCCCCCCGCAGAGGAAATCCCATCCAAGCAAATTTCCACCCCCCCTTCCACCCAGCCACCTCAGAATCTGCCATGGTGGGTGGAACCCCCTTCCACCCGCACATCTCACTTAAACTTTCCCCCCTCACCCTGTACCTGTGCCCCCTTGTAATTGGGGGCATAGATTTCCAGCCTTTGAGTCCAGATCCACATTTATGGTGCAGCAAATAAAAGTTGTTCCTCTTCAGAGACAAAATTCTAAATTATTAACTTGTCCCTCGTTGTGACCCTTTCATGTTGCATTAACAGCACAGTAACATGCAAGAACAATATCACTTCTATATTATTCCCAATACAGTCACGGTTTTAGATAAAGATCTTCAAATTTGAAGCTACTTGAATACTTTAAGAAAGAAAGTAAATAATTTGATGGGAGTTGCCAAGTCAATAAAATTGATTCTGATTTTTATCTGCTAACTGACAAAGTTCAACTGGAGGTTGTTCTAGATCATCTACAGTTCAAACTATTAACCAATAAAATAGAGGAACCACTTCTAGTAACATTGTCACCTTTACACATTGGGCTATGGAACTTGAATGGATGAAAAAAAAATTGATTATTAAAAAATCATTCAGTGAAAGTATTGAGTCAGTTTCAAACTCTCTCCAAGCATGATATTATAAAGCACATTTACACCAATAAAAAAAGAGAACCACATAAATTATATATACAAAGAACAAAGAAAAGTACAGCACATGAACAGGCCCTTCGGCCCTACAAGCCTGTGCCAATCGTGATGCCCTAACTAAAAAAAGAACCTTCTGTCCTTACTCGGTCTGTTTCCACTATTTCCTCCCTATTCATGTACCCATCCAGGTCCCTCTTAAATGTTGCTAATATGCCTGCTTCCACCACCTCCTCTGGCAGCACATTCCAGGCGCCCACCACTCTCAGCGTGAAAAACACCCCCCGCACATCTCACTTAAACTTTCCCCCCTCACCCTGTACCTGTGCCCCCTTGTAATTGACACTTGCATCCTGGGAAAAAGCCTCTGACTATCTATCAGGTCTCCCCTCAGCCTCTGTCTTTCCAGTGAAAACAGTCCTCGTTTATTCAAACTCTCCTTATAGTCAAAATCCTTGAGACCAAGCAACATCCTGGTGAACCTTCTTTGCACTCTCTCCAAAGCTTCCAAGTCCTTCTGCTAGCGTGGTGACCAGAACTGCATGCAATACTCCAAATGCGGCCTAACCAAGGTTTTATATAGCTGCAACATGATTTCCCAACTCTTGTACTCAGTGCCCTGGCCGATGAAGGCAACCATGCTATACACCTTGTTAATCACCTTGGCCACCTGCGTTCCACTTTTAGGGAACTTAGACCTGCATGCCCAGATCCCTCTGTGTGTTAATGTTCCTAAGGGTTTTTCCATTTACAGTATAATTTACACCTAAATTTGATCCTCCAAATGCATCATCTCATTTTTTTATTCATTCGTGGGACATGGACGTTGCTGGCTGGCCAGCATTTATTGCCCATCCCTAGTTGCCCTTGAGAAGGTGGTGAGCTGCCTTCTTGAATCGCTGCAGTCCATGTTCTGTGGATTGACCCACAATGCCGTTAGGGAGGGAATTCCAGGATTTTGATCCAGCGACTGCGGAGGAACAATGATATATTTCCAAGTCAGGATGGTGAGTGGCTTGGAGGGAAATTTGCAGGTGGTGGTGTTTCCATTTATCTGCTGCCCTTGTCCTTCCAGATGGAAGTGGTCGTAGGTTTGGAAGGTGCTGTCTAAGGATCTTTGGTGAATTGCTGCAGTGCATCTTGTAGATAGTACACACTGCTGCTACTGAGTGTTGGTGGTGGAGGGATTGAATATTTGTAGATCTGGAGTCAATCAAGCGGGTTGCTTTGTGCTGGATGTTGTCAAGCTTCTTGAGTGTTGTTGGAGCTGCACCCATCCAGGCATGTGGGGAATATTCCATCAGACTCCTGACTTGTGCCTTGTAGATGGTAGATAGGCTTTGGGGAGTCAGGAGATGAGTTACTCACCACAGTATTCCTAGCCTCTGACCTGTTCTTGTAGCTACTGTGTTTATGTGGTGAGTCCAATTGAGTTTCTGGTCAATGGTAACCTCAAGGATGTTGACAGTGAGGGATTCAGTGATGGTTACACCATTGAATGTCAAGGGGCGGTGGTTAGAGTGTCTCTTATTGGTGATGATCATTGCCTGGCATTTGTGTGGCGCGAATGTTACTTGCCACTTGTCAGCCCAAATCTGGATATTGTCCAGATCTTGTTGCATTTGAACATGGACTGCTTCAGTATCTGAGGAGTCGCGAATGGTGCTGAACATTGTGCAATCATCGGCGAATATCCCCACTTCTGACCTTATGACGGAGGGAAGCTCATTGATGAAGCAGCTGAAGATTCATGGGCCTAGGACACTACCCTGGGACTCCTGCAGAGATATTCTGGAGCGGAGATGACTGACCCTTCACAACCACAACCATCTTCCTATGTACCAGGTATGACTCCAACCAGCGGAGAGTTTGCCCCTGATACCCATTGATTCCAGTTTCACTAGGGTTCCTTGATGCCACACTTGGTCGAATGCGGCCTTGATGTCAAGGGCTGTCACTCTCACCTCACTTCTGGAATTCAGCTCTTTTGTCCATGTTTGAATCAAGACTGTAATGAGGTCAGGAGCTGAGTGACCCTGGCAAAATCCAAACTGGGCATCACTGAGCAGGCTATTGGTGAGCAGGTGTTGCTTGATAGCACTGTTGATGACCCCTTCTATCACTTTACTGATGATCAAGAGTAGACTGATTGGGCGGTAATTGGCTGGGTTTGATTTGTCCTGCTTTTGTATACAGGACACACCTGGGTAATTTTCTTCCACATTGTTGGGTAGATGCCAGTGTTGTAACTGTACTGGAAGAGCTTGGCTATGGGAGCGGCAAGTTCTGGAGCACAAGTCTTCAGTATTATTGCCAGAATGTTATCAGGGCTCATTGCCTTTGCAGTATCCAGTGCCTCCAACCATTTCTTGATATCATGTGGAGTGAATCGAATTGGCTGGAGACTGGCACCTGGGATGCTGGGGATCACTGGAGGGAGCCGAGATGGATCATCCACTCGGCACTTCTGGCTGAAGATTGCTGCAAATACTTCAGTCTTATCTTTTGCACTGTTGTGCTGGGCTCTTCCATCATTGAGGATGGGTATATTTGTGGAGCCTCCTCCTCCAGTGAGTTGTTTAATTGTCCACTATCATACTCGACTGGATGTGGATGAACTGCAGAGCTTAGATCTGATCTGTTGGTTGTGGGATCACTTAGCTCTGTCTATCACTTGCAGTTTTTGCTGTTTGGCATGCAAGTAGTCCTGCTCGGTAGCTTCACCAAGTTATTTTTAGGTATGCCTGGTGCTGCTCCTGGCATGTCCTCCTGCACTTTCCATTGAACCAGGGTTGATCCCCCAGTTTGATGGTAATGGTTGAGGAGGGGATATGCCGGGCGATGAGGTTGCAGATTGTGCTGGAGTACAATTCCACTGCTGTTGATGGCCCACAGCGCCTCATGGATGCCCAGTCTTGAGTTGCTAGATCTGTTCGAAGTCTGTCCCATTTAGCACGGTGATAGTGCTACACAACACAATGGAGGTTATTCTCAATGCGAAGGTGGGACTTCGCCTCCACAAGGACTGTGCGGTGGTCACCCTTACCAATACTGTCATGGACAGATGTATCTGCAACTGGCAGATTGGTAAGAATGAGGTCAAGTATGTTATTTCCTCGTGTTGGTTTCTTCACCACCTGCTGCAGACCAGTCTGGCAGGTATATCCTTTAGGACCCGACGAGCTTGATCAGTAGAGCTGCTACCAAGCCACTCTTGGTGGTAGACATTGAAATCGCCCATCCAGGGTACATTTTGCGCCCTTGCCACCCTCAGTGCTTCCTCCACGTGTTGTTCAACATGGAGGAATACTGTTTCATCAGCCAAAGGAGAACGGTACGTGGTAACCAGTAAGAGGTTTCCTTGCCCATGTTTAACCTGTTAAATGTTAACCATTCCTTGCCCATGTTAAATGTCAACCTGTTAAATGTTAACTATTTCCTTGTCCATGTTAAACCATGGTTAAATGTTAACCACGTTTAACATTTGTCTGGATTAGATTCCATCTGCCAATTCTGTGTCCAAGTCTTCAATCAGGGCGGCACAGTAGCACAGTGGTTAGCACTGCTGCTTCACAGCTCCAGGGACCAGGGATCGATTCCCGGCTTGGGTCACTGTCTGCGTGGAGTTTGCACATTCTCCTCGTGTCTGCGTGGGTTTCCTCCGGGTGCTCCGGTTTCCTCCCACAGTCCAAAGATGTGCGGGTTAGGTTGATTGGCCATGCTAAAATTGCCCTTAGTGTCCGGAGATGCGTAGGTTAGAGGGATTAGTGGGTGGATATGGGGGTAGGGCCTGGGAGGGATTGTGGTCGGTGCAGTCTCGATGGGCCGAATGGCCTTTTTCTGTGCTGTAGGGTTTCTATGATTCTATAATTCTATCTATATCCTGTTGTATCCTCTGACAACCTCTGACGCTATTAGCAACTCCACCAATCTTCACATCATGCACAAACTTATTAATCAGACCACCCACATTTTCTTCCATATCATTTATATATACTACAAACAACAGAGGTCCCAGCATTGATCCCTGCGGAACACCACTAGCTACAAGTCTCCATTCTGAAAAACACCCTTCCACCATTACTCTCTGTCTTCCATGACCAAGCCAGTTCTGTACCCATCTAGCCAGTCCACCCCGAATTCCATGTGATCTTAGTTTTTGTACCAGTCTGCCATGTGGGACCTTGTCAAACGCCTTACTAAAGTCCATTTAAACTACATTCACAGCCCTTCCCTCATCAATTATCTTTGTCATCTCTTCAAAAAACTCAATCAAGTTGGTGAGACATGGCTTTCCCCGTACAAAATCATGCTGCCTGTCACTAACTAGTCAATTTTCTTCCAAATGTGCATATATCCTGTCCCTCAGTATCTTCTCCAAAAGCTTCCCCACCATTGATGTCAAGCTCACTGGCTTATAATTTCCTGGATTATCCCCACTACCTTTCGTAAATAAAGGAAAAATACTGGCTATTCTCCAGTCCTCTGAAACCTCGCCTGTGGTCAAAGAGGATTGAAGATATCTGTTAAGGCCTCAGCTACTTTTCCCCTTGCGTCTCACAGTAACCTGGGATAGATCTCATTCGGCCCCGGGGACTTGTCTACCTTAATGGAATTTAGGATACCCAAAATTTCCTCCTTCGTTCACACACCTATCCCTGGCCTCGACATCCGTCATGTCCTTCTCCTTTGTGAACATGGATACAAAGTACTCATCAAGGATCTCACCCAGTTCCTGTGGCTCCACACATAACTTCCCTCCATTGTCCTTGAGTGGGCCTACTCTTTCTCTTGCTATCCTTTTGCTCCTAATATATGCATAAAAAGTCTTGGGAGTCTCCTTGACCCTGTTTGCTAAAGACAATTCACCTGGTTAGGTGGAATGGCCCTACTAAATTTCCCCTTAGTGTCAGGGGGGCTAGCTAGGATAAATGCATAGGATTACGGGGATAAGGCCCGGGTGGGATTGTGGTCAGTGCAGACTCAATGGGCCAAAGGCCTCCTTCTGCACTGTAGGATTCTATGATTCTATGATCCCTTTTAGCCCTCCTAATTCTGCATTTAATTTCCTTCCTACTTTTATTTTACACCTCAAGGGCTTCGTCAATTTTTAGATGTCTCGACCTATCGTATGCTTCTCTTTTCCTTTTGACTAAGCTTACAATTTCCCTTGTCATCCATGGTTCCCGAATCCTGCCATTTTTATCCTTCATTTTTGCTGGAACATGCCCGCACTTCAGTCAACAGGCCTTTAAAAGCCCCCCACATGTCAGACATGGATTTGCCCTCAAATAGCCAATCCACATTCCCCAGTTCCTGTCTAATTTGGATGTAATTGGCCCTCGCCCAATTAAGTATCCTCACACGAGGGCCACTCTTGTCCATATCCATGACTACCTGAAATCTTATGGAATTATGGTCAATTAGCTCAAAATGCTCCCCCACTGAAACATCGATCACCTGGCCTGGCTCATTCCCCAATACCAAGTCTAATATGGCCACCTCCCTGGTTGGATTATCAACATACTGTATCAAAAAGCCCTCCTGGATACAAGTAACAAAATTGCCCTCCATCCAAGCCCCTATCTGTAAGGGAATCCCAGTCAATATGGGGAAAGTTAAAATCGCCCACCACAACTACCTTGCTTTTTTCACACCTTTTCAGTATCTGATTACACAATTGCTCCTCTGTCTCCTGCAGACTGTTGGGAGGTTTTTGGTACCACTCCCAACCTTGTGATTTCACCGTTCCTATTCCCGAGCTCCATCCATAAAGCCTCACTACAAGATCCCTCCAATGTGTCCTCCTTCAACACAGCTGTGATGTGCTCCCTAATCAGCAATGCAACCCTCCCACTCCTTTTGTTTCTCCTTCCGTCCCGTGTAAAACAGCGATATCGCGGAATGTTAAGCTGCCAGTCCTGTCTCTCCTTTAACCATGTCTCCATAATTGCAGTGACATCATAATTCCATGCAGCAATCCAGGCTCTCAGTTCATCTGTCTTACCTGTCATACTTCTTGCATTGAAGCTAACACACTCCAGACCACCAGTCCCACCAAGCCCCGCGGCCTGCCTCTGCCAGCTCTTACTCTGTGTTATGTTTATCTCTGTCTCACTTTTTTCCCCAGTCCCTACACTTACTGGCCGGTTCCCACCCTCCTGCTGCACTAGTTTAAACCCATTGGAATTCAAAGTGTGAAAGAAAAAATACTTGGAACTGCTTTTGACCAACAGCTCAACATAAGCAAATAGACAAAGACATATTTAGATGAGTATACCAGAAAGTGTAATATATTAATCATGGGAAATGTCAATACTAAAAGCAAAAAGGACAGGTTAAGGACCTACGATAAAGAGAGATACATTTACAACCAATTTCATAGAAATAGCCAATTATCTCTGTTTAACAAACAAATGAAACAGAGAACTAGAAGTGATATTACATTCGTTATAGTATTTTGCGTTATATCAAAACTGGTTGGTAACCTTGAATCAGATATACAATTCTCAAAGGCAATTAGGGATGGGCAACAATTGCTGATCTTGTCAGCATCCCATGAAATCATAAGGAAAATAATAATTCCTATAAAAAGACAAAGACATGTAGCAAAGTCAATGCCATAGTGCTGAATAAGGATGCCAATAAGGGCCCAAAGGGTAAATAGAAATATTGAAGAGACTGAAGAAAGAAAAAAGTGTGAGTGAAGGTCATGGAAAGTATTAACTAACTAGAATGTTCAGCATGTAAGAACATAAGAAATAAAAACAGGAGTAGGCCATTCATACATTAACAAGACAATCGGCCCAACCAGTCCATGGTCCACAATAGCTTCCTTCCACCTGTCTTCATTTAACCCTATCAACATGTCTCTCTATTCCTTTTCCCCCTCATATCTTTATCTATTTTCTCCTTAAATACAACTCTGCTATTCACCTCAATTATTCCATTTTAACAAATTTCACATTCTAACCACTTATTAGGTGAAGAAGTTTCACCTGAATTGCTGACTGGGTTTGCTTGAGTCACTATTCGTTACAGCCCTTGGTTTGGATTGTACCACAAGTGGAAGCATCATCTAAATGTCTACCCATCAAATGTTTTTCATAATCTTAATAATCACTATCAGGTCACACCCTCTGTATTCTTGAGATTGAGGCTAATTAAGGCGAAATAAAATTCTACCGGAAACAGTAAGAGGACAATTGAAAGCCAGGCCACAGACAGCAGCAAGAGCGATCCAAATTATTGTTATTTTAAAACTATATGCATAGCAGGAAACAAAGGAAATAAAGAGGTAAGATTGTGTGTGGCTGCAATTTGTAGATCAAGAAATGCCAAAAAAATTTAAATGAAATGTCACATCAGTCTTCACACATAGCCAATTACTTTGGCACAGGCATCAGTAAAGCACTTGTGCTATAGAATTCCTACAGTGCAGAAGGAGGCCATTCAGCCCATCGAGTCGCCAAAAGAGCATCTTAACTAGGGATACCCCACTTCCCCATAATCCCTGTAAACCTGTGCATTTACCATGGCCAGTCCACCTAACCTGTACATCTTTGGACTGTGGGAGGAAACCGGAGCACATGGAGGAAATCCAAGCAGACACGGTGAGAACATGCAAACTCCACACAGGCAGAGACCCACGGCCAGAATCAAACCCGGGTCCCTGGTGCTGTGAGACAGCAGTGCCACCATTGTGTCACGTGTATGAAAACACATCAAGAAATGGTGCCACCATTGTGTCACTGTGTATGAAAACACATCAAGAAACTAAACGTTCCTAGGCAAACTGCATGTACACTAGAATATTTGGAAAATGAGAGAGCAAATAAATGAAATTCTGGACAATGTGCTTTAGGAACTTCCATAAATATAATTAATGATTTCAGTAAAGGGAATGTTATCCCGACTTTCAAAAAAGATCATGTATCATTGTGATTGCAGATTTAAAATTAAATAACAATTTTACAAGATACTGCAAGAAAATCAATACGTAAAAGCAACATGTATTTCACTAATCTTCGGAAACTATTTCAAGGTATCAATGAATTCCACAATTGCAGAAGGAAACAGAAAGTAGGGGGGGAATTTTCCCGAACTGTCCGTTGACCTTGGGCGGGATTTTCTGGTTTTAGGGCGAGTGCGGCCGGAAAATCCCACCCAAGGAGTTAAAGCAATTCTCAGAGTAATTAGAAACAGGTCTTTAGTCTTGGATTACTTCTATTAATTATATCAATTCTTCAGATATTTAACGAGAGGGACTGGTGTCGATATTTACAAATGGTATTAAAATAGGAGATATAGTAGTAATTCTAAGGACCAAAGGAAACTTATCTGATAAAAGTTTTTAAATGATGAAGGGATGAAATTTAGTAGTTTAAAACAGACTGCTTCCAGTTTTGAGGGGTCGAGTAAAAAGTGACATACATGTGGCATACTGGTTAGCACTACTGCCTCTCAGCACCAGGGATCCGGGTTCAATTCTGACCCTGGATGACTGTCTGTGTAGAGTTTGCACGTTCTCCTCGTTTCTTCCGGGTGCCCCGGTTTCCTCCCACACTCCAAAGATGTGCAGGTTAGGTGGATTGGCCAGGCTAGATTGTTCCTTAGTGTCCCAAAATATGTAGGTTAGGGGGATTAGCATGGGGTTACAGGCCTAGGGCCTGGGTGGGATGCTGTTTCGGAGAGTCAGTGCAGACTTAATGGGCGCGGAATGGCCTCTTTCTGCACTCTTGGGATTCTATGATCCTATAAAGTTAAAAGCAAGAGATCTACAAAGCAGGATACTACTTCAAACAAAACATTGTGCACTGTACTACGCAGATTTGTTGACTAGAGTACAGACCATGATTGAAAGAAAAATAGATAAAGGAGTATGAAACTTGGTGGAAACATGGAATTAGAATTATTGCTCCAATGAAGGATTAATTCCAACACTGACAGTTTAGGTAGGACAGTCTGTTTCTATGTTGTCCTTCCCAGGTAATGCTGAGTATTAGAATGAGAATTAGGCCAATAGGATTCAAAACAAATTTATTGATTGCATCAAAATTATATAACAGTAGAGTTCAAGTGGATAATAGATTGGAAAAGCTCTAGCCGGAGGGAGCAGGTAGTAAAGTCCTGCAGGATTAGTTCTACGGCACTATAAAGATGAGTACTTATGTAATATGAAAATTCACTAATGATACCTCAACTCCAACATCAGTTGAGAAGTATAAGAAAAACTAACAAATTGAAAGACTGATGGGTCAATTAAATGGGTGGCTAAGGAATTATAAATATCAGTAAGTTGAACAAGAAATATGAGATGTACAAATATGATGAAGGGATTCTATGTTAAGTAAGTCAGATAAACTAAGTCCCATGGGGGCATAATTATAGGAGCACAGGAACTGGAGTAGGCCATTCAGCCTCCTAAAATCTGCCCCAACATTCAAGTAAATCATAGCTGTAAGATCTGTATCTTAACTCTGTACCAGCCTTGATCCCATAACCCTTTCACTACTGTTTGTATGAGGAAGTGCTTCTTGCCATCACATCTGAATTCCTGGCTCTAATTTTAAAGTTATGTTTCCTTCTTCTGGACTCCCCCATCAGAGGTAATTGTTTTTCTCAATCTCCCCCACAAATCCCCTTAATCATTTTAAACAGCTCAATTAAATCCCACCTTCATGTTGTCTATGGAACATAAGCCTACGCCATGCATCCTCATAGTTTAACTTTTCTAGCTTCTGGATATTCAGGTGAATATTCAATGCTTCCTTTCCTAGGCCCCTATATCCTTCTTAACTAAGGTGCCGAAAGCTGAAAACAATACACCAAATGGGAGATCACACCAGAGGTTTACATAGCTGCAATTAATGTATTCCAGCCACCAACTGGAGTCCCACAGTCCAACTCCCACAGAGTGGAAAGATGTGCTGGTTAGGTGCATTGACCATGCTAAATTCTCCCTCAGTGTACCTGAACAGTACACACAGTGTGGCGACTAGGGGATTTCACAGTAACTTCATTGCAGTGTTAATATGCTTGTGGCAATAATAAATAAACTTAATAAATAAACTTAAACCTAATTACCTGAGATAAAGAATAATCTCTTTCACTTTTGGTTTTTTTTTGTTGTCAGCCCAGTATCTTATAATATTTATTGAGGGTAGATCTGGTGATCATTAGAATAAAATTAATTAACAAACTAAATAAGAAGTTAAAATAAATAATTTATTTCTAAATGAGATAAATTTAAATAAATACTCGATGTGAACTGGTCCACACCAATTATTCATGGCCAATGGCAAAGGTCCCTCTTGGGTGTGAGTGCAGGTCATAAGACACACCTTTTGAACATTGTATCAAAAAATGTTAAAGGTACTGTGCACTTAATTGAATCTTACTTAGTAATAAATACAATTACAGGGGATGTTGCCCAAAGATCTCCTGGACACAAATATGGGCAGGCAGTGAGGAGAAACGTACCAGCAATCCGATATATCCTGGTCAGTTTCGAAAGAAAAGGAAAATGCTGGATTTATGTAGCACCCATTTCACTTCTCAAAGTGCTTTAAAGTCAATTAAGTACTTTTTAACCAAAACAGAAAATGCTGGAAGATCTCAGCAGGTCTGACAGCATCTGTGGAGAGAGAATAGGGCTAAAGTTCGAGTCTAGATGACTCTTTGTCAGAGCTACTTTTGAACTGTTGTTGGTAATTGACAGCTCTGGAACAGACCTACCTGGTGGTCTTCCAATTCATTGATCATCCACTCTATGTAAAGCTTACATAATGGAATGAAAATTATTTGAGTTCTATAGCCAGCAGGTATTTCAGAATAAATACCAACACTGACCAGATTATCACGCAAGAAGTGAAGATTTATTCCAGTGGGTGCTTAATTAACTGAACTGATACATTTAAACACAACTCACATTTACCAGTTACAAACAGCTAATGCGCTGATTTAATACCACTGACTTGAGAAGCTAATTAAAATAGTCTGAGAAACTAAATAATCCTTACTCAACTAGAACTAAGAAACACTATTTAAAATAGTGCATTAGTTGTTCTATCTGAACATATTTTCCTCCTGTCTCATGCTCAGTACATACCATCCACACTAGCTCTCAAAAGTATTTTTGACATTTTCAGTATGCACTGTGTTATTTTATGTTAAATGATACAATATCAGTTTACCAGAACACTTTCCCGAGAACCACCCTGGTATAAGGAAGGAGACACAGTAAGGAGTCTAACAACACCAGGTTAAAGTCCAACAGGTTTATTTGGTAAGTTCTCCCACTGACCTGACGAAGGAGCAGCGCTCTGAAAGCTAGTGGCGTTTGCTACCAAATAAACCTGTTAGACTTTAACCTGGTGTTGTTAGACTCCTTACTGTGTTTACCCCAGTCCAACACCGGCATCTCCGCACCATAAGGAAGGAGAGCAGTATAACATTTTGGTTTTCTTGACTATTATGACTTTTAGATGGCCATGGTGTGTTAACTAATACATGTTTTTTGAAACTGAAAATTCAGTCGCTAAACAAAGACCACAGCATACTCTGAAAAATATCGAATGTTTCCAAAAATCAAATAGTCAAAATGATCTCCTCCTGTTCATATTTTGTATTGTATTTTAATGGCCTACTGATTTTAACAGACGGTTTTTTTCAAGCCAAAAACGCTGCAGTCACGCACATAGAACACGTTTTTGTAAGTAGGACAACACAACTATATTCAAGTCATCATCAATCATAAAGTCACAGCCGCTAGTTTAAGACAACAGAACCCTTTAACCTTCAGGTTCTGGATGTTTGATTTGTAATTCTCAGAGAACAATCCTTACAAAAGTACATTAATCATTTCATACAATTATAGCACAAACCAGCTGTAGGCTGCTTGCTTATCTCTTCCCTCTACAGCTTCCACTTGTGAAACAAAGCACCTGTTCGACACCACTGGTAACATAAGGATCAATTTTAAATTCAAAGCTGCATGACCTTACTTGTTAAGATCTCTGGTAAACATGGAAATGTGGTTATTGTAGAACCTGTCTGTTTTTTATTCCATATAATGGAATAAAATAAAAAGAATGAAACGGGCAGGTGATCCATTCCATCAGACAGTGAGAATGAAAATGTGCACCAAATTGTTTTAAATTCAATTGCACCAAATCTCCATTGTAACATCACAAAAATATAATAAAAGTACTTACTGAAGATCCATATTTATTTCAATGGGATCAAACTGCAAGGTGGGGGCTGATGTGGTGAAACTATACTGCCTTTACAGTGAAAACTGCTTCCACTGGAACATTATACATACTTTATAGTAAGAACATACTCAAAAGATACTTTTCGAAGAACGAAGACCACTTGATTTGGTCTTTCTGGAATACCAATAATTCCCTTCTTCCCATATGGTCTCTAGTTACATAGCATGAACCATTATTCCTTGCAACTATTCTACATGTTGATGACCTACAGTGCAAATAAATACTTTCTAATGTCTGTCCTAAATTATTATTTTTTAAATTAATTTGCAGGTTGTGGGCATCGTTGGCTAAGCCAGCTTTTATTGCCCATTCCTAGCTGCCGTTCAAAAGGTGGTTATGAGCTGCCTTCTTGAATTGCTGCAGTCCCTGAGGTGTAGGTACACCCACAGTGCTGTTGGGGAGAGAGTTCCAGGAATTTGACCCAATAATAGTGAAAGAACAGCGATATATTTCCAAGTCAGGATTGTGAGTGGCTTGGAGGGCAACCCCCAATGATGATGTTCCCATGTTTCTGCTGCCCTTGTCCTTCTAGATGCTAATTGTCCTGGGTTTTGAAGTTGTTGCCTAAGGAACCTTGGTGAGTTTCTGCAGTGCATCTTGTAGATGGTACACATGGCTGCCACTGTTCGTCGGTGGTAGGAGTGAATGTTTGTGGAAGGTATAGTAATCATGTAGGCTGCTTTATCCTGGATGGTATGAATTATAGAATCCTACAGAGCAGAAGGAGCCCATTCGGCCCATTGAGTCTGCACCGACCACAATCCCACTCAGGCCCTATCCCCATAACCCCATGCATTTACCCTAGCTAGTCCCCCTGACACTAAGGGACAATTTAGCATGGCCAATCTACCTAACACTGCACATCTTTGGACTGCGGGAGGAAACTAGAGCATCTGGAGGAAACCCACACAGACACGGGGAAAATGTGCAAACTCCACACAGACAGTGACCCAAGCCAGGAATCGAACCCGGGTCCCTGGCGCTGTGAGGCAGCAATGCTCACTGTGCCACCGTGCCGTTTCTTGAATGTTATTGGAGCTGCACTCCTCCAGGCAAGTGGAGAGTATTCCATCATACTCCTGACTTGTGCCTTGTAGATGGTGGACAGACTTTGAAGGGATCAGGAAGTGAGTTACTTACTGCAGGATTCCTAGACTTTGACCTGCTCTGGTACCCACAGTGTCTATATGACTGGTCCAGTTCAGTTTCTGGTCAATGGTAACCCCCTAGGATGTTGATAGTGGGGATTCGGCGATGGTAATTCTATTGAATTGCATTTGCTGAAGCATTTATTACAAAACCACAAATGATCATTGTTAAGGTTAATTAGGTTGTAGAAAATGCTGACCGAGAAGACAGCATTATTTAACTGGTGCAGGAGCCTTTTCCAACTCCTGCACCAAAATAAATATACACAGACGTAGAATAAAGGAATCTTGGAAGGAGAACTAGGTAATACTGTGGCACAGTGGTTAACACTGCTGCCTCATAGTGCCAGGGACCCAGGTTTGATTCCGGCCTTGGGTGACTGTCTGTGTGGAGCTTGCACATTCTCCCCATGTCCACGTGGGTTTCCTCCAGGTGCTCCGGTTTCCACCACAGTCTAAGGATGTGCAGATTAGGTTGATTGGTGATGCTAAATTGCCCCTTAGTGTCCCAAGATGTGTAGGTTAGGGGGATTAGCGGGACAAAAATGTGGAGTTATGGGGATAGGACTTTGATAAGATACTCTGTCAAAGAGTCGGTGCAAACTCGATGGACAGAATAGCCTCCTTCTACACTGTAGGGATTATATGATTCCAGCAACAGACTAGGAAGAGGTCCCATGAGGTATTTTTTATAAAAATAAACAAGCATATGCTGGGTATAAATCACGATGGCAGGTAGGCCATAGGAGATCAAAATGCAATCACTATGTCCACCAAATCTCCAATGATGATTAAAGATAAGATAGGTTCATCCAGCATTTACTCCTGTATGTGTCTTCCCCTTTACATTTTAATTTTTCAAAAAACTTAATGAACAAAGATGTGTAATCAGCAAAACAAGATTTTAAAAAACTTGTAATCTTATATTTGGTTTTGTGGAATTGGCCTTGACATATTTACATTTGAGCAGCCTGTCCAAAGACCCTAGGGCATGACCCCAGCTTAGAAAAAATCAGAAGACATTCATCTGACCATCACTACTGCACCGACTAACAAAGTATGGTCAATGGAAAACAAATAGTTTATAAAACACATCCCAAAGGAAAATAATTCAGCCAGTTAAATAAGTAGCTAATGTAGCACATATTGTGTGGATGCAACACTTTTAAAATAGCAGAGTATAAACAGGAACTAATCCTTTAGACAATAGAAGTGGATGTATTACTTTCAAATTTCTAAAGTTAAGTTGTTTTAAATGCAAGACAAAAAGGTATTTCCTCAGATCATGCAGTAATACAATCAAATCTTGGCCTCCAGGCTGCAAAATGGTGGCACCCATCACAGTTTGTCAGAATAATCCCTACCATAAATCACTGAACCAAAAGATTTATTGTTTTTGAAAGGGTCCACATCATAAATTATTCAATTTCTAAAGCCCAATAATATGCATAAATCACAATATCATTAAGTACCTAAGCAGCCTGAAACAATTCATGTTTAATTAAATTCCATTCAACTTTTCCATAGCTCTAGTAATTGAGTTGTTTCTTTAGACTCAAGTGAAGGGACAACTGAATCTTTTGGGAAAATCTTGACTCGTGTCAATTTTAACGTGGACCTAAAGTAGCTGTTTTCTGTATAACTTGTGTGAGTAAATTAGTTATAAGATTAAAAAAAGACCAATTGAACCTCAAGATGTGTCCAATATTGAAAGAAAATGTTCACCTTGTGGTCATAGAAGTATTGTTCTAAATTTATTTGTAAAGGAGGAGTTTTGGCTCTGGATTTCAGAATGACAGACAGGGTACAGAGCATGTATACAGGTGGTACATGCAAGTTAATGCAGAGAAGTGTATGTGACAATGCATTTCGGGAGGAAAAACAAGTGGGAATATTAACTCAAAGGAAAGATGGTGAAGGTGATGTAAAAGCAGAAAAGCCAAGGAGTACATAATTCATGGAAAGCAAGCTCAGAGTCAGGCAATGCCATTAAAAAAAGGATAATATCATTTTGGGTTTTATAAATTGCAACTTAAAAATACCGAAGTAAAGAACTTCTGATAATTTTTCACATAGCAATGGCTAGCTGATGGAGTTCTGTTGATGGCTTTGGGAATTCTTTTATCGAAGGATGTTGAAGCCATAGAAATTACACATCACATATTCACCAAGATGATACCAGGGGAAAGAACTAGTGAGCAAAAGAAAGCTGTTCCACTGAAGGAGGGCTTTGTCAGAATATCATGGAAGGTTTAAGAGTTCATTAGGGAGCATCTTCTTCTTGATCCTCTTCCTGCACCTACAGATGCATGAAACACATACTTGTGCTTGTTTCCAGTTTTTTTCTGGAAAGGTCACTAGCCTATCACCAAAGGCTAGAGCTTGAGGGGTGCCACTTCGCATCAAGCATGGCTGACCAGAAGACTCTTCTGCGCTTACCATCAGTCATAGGCATAGTGAAAGGATTTATAGGTTGATGGTCAACTTGATCGGCCTCATTATGAATGCACCATCGGTAGTCATCAAGCTCTGGAGTGGGTCTTGATCAGGAATTTATGGGTCAGAAGCAGGATGCTATCCACTGTGCCACAAAACCTTCATTATTAGGGAAGAATAGGGGAAGACTATTATCTCTTTATGTTATATTCTGTGTGGCCAGCTTCTGAAACTATTAAGAGAGGCCTCAGACTTTGTTAGAAACAGTGAAGGTATTTATTGATATGAGAAACTTGGTATAGAAGTTCGCAACCCTTGGCTGCCTACATGCTTACAACATGGCTTCTAGAGGATTCTGCCTGAGGTCTCCACCCTCTGGTGTGATCACTCACTCAGGGCAGAATTTTCCCATCCCGTCTGCCACAGGAATTGTAGCAGGCAGGACTCAGACAATGCAAAGGTCTGTTGACCTTGGGCAGAATTTTCCGGTCTTGGGATGAGAGTGTGTGAAAATCCAGAAAATCTTGCCCGCAGTTTCTATTGGTCCCTCAAGTCAGGTGACTCACTTCTGCTACTGTCTTAAAATGACAGAAACCACATACACAACTGACAAATCAGTGAAGCAGAGTCATCAGTTTAAAACTGATACTGAACGCTAAAAGAGAAATAAGGATTAGAACAATTTGAAGACACTGCATTTTCACACATTCCTGGTTTGCAGAAGTCCTGCCCCTATTTCTGGCAGATCCCATTTTTGCAGCAGGAGGGAGTGGGCGGGGTGTGAATCACACAGGAAACCTGAATCTGCTGGACCATTTGATATTAGTGTATTTGTCCAAACAGACCTCATTTTGGCTGTTCAAACAGCCTTAATCTACAATGTGGGAACCACAATTTTCATGAGAGACGCATAAATGCTTGTGAAGGGCAGATTTAAGTGAATTTGAATTGCCTTAATAGCAGAACTTGACCAGTTAAGACACATCTGCAATAACAATAGTTTCACACGTGTCTTAACTAAATAAAATGGAACCAATTCCAGCCATCCGACATTCGAGACTGGAAATCTTAAAAAAAATTAAGCCCTTCCATTGCCTAATCCATTGACTCAGCTACTTCTGGATTTTTAGAGTTGTGTGCGTATAATCAACCTTGGAGTTTTGCAATTTAAAACAAAAAGTAAGCTGCACTTTAAAAATGTAAAAATCTTTTGTGGTTTACAATAAAAATGATTAGTTGGTCCTAACTTCACTATGCTTGTAATGATTAATTGAAACATCCAAATCATGAAATCTTTGATTTCCAATGAGAAAAAAATACAACCAAGTAGTGCATCAGAGTTTTACAGCACTTTGCTGATATTTAAGGTGACCCTGAACCTTGTGCTTTTCAATTGACGAATGCCAGTGATCAGCAGTTTGAAAGCTTGCTAGTAATTGATGGAGTGGGTGCTTACTCTTCAGTCAATCCAACATTGCAGGACAGTTCTACTGCAACAAGTTAACATCACAACTGCATCAAATATTTAGTTGGTCCATTGTTGAATTAGCTCCAGGTGTTGGATTAATTAATTTCTAATTGGTCATTAGGGGCAGCACAGTGGCACATTAGTTAGCACTGCTGCCTCACAGCGCCAGGGATCTGAGTTTGATTCTGGGCTTAGGTCACTGTCTGTGTGGAGTTTGCACGTTCTCGCTGTGTCTGTGTCAATTTCCTCTGGATGCTCCAGTTTCCTCCCACAGTCCAAATATGTGCTGGTTAAGTGCATTGGACATGCTAAATTCTCTCTCAATGTACCCAAACAGGCGTCGGAGTTTGGCGACTAGGGGATTTTCACAATACAAAAAGATGTTCCTAATTGGTCATTTTAATTTTCCCAATGCAGGCTGCCTCCACTTTCTCTGAAATGCTCATTACTATGGGATTAATAAGTATTAACAAGCAAGAGCAGATATTGTTAAATTTCACTTTCCCTTTTTTGGAGTTGGAAAACAAAAAAAAACTGTACAGAAAAAAAAATAACTAGCAGTTTCAACTTGTGTTCATCAGCTTTAATGACAAGAAAACATTCCCCATTAAAATAAAAAGTTTCATATCTGAACTATGAGGCTGAATTTTCTTTCCTGGGTCCCAATGTTCTACCATGTGAATCTATTTTTGGCAGGGAAAACTTTGACTAGAAGATCTTCCTGTTGTTCTTTAGATAGTGCTATATAATCCTTTACCTCCAACTTAACAGGCAGTTGATGTTTAGCTTTAATATTTCATACCAAAAAAAATGCAATGTCCATCATTGCATCTTTTGCTCAGTACTGTAGAGAAGTAACAAGATTTGAACCAATTACCTACTATTAGGGGGGACACTGCTACAATTGAAACGAGTTGACACTTCGGGATAGAATTTAATGCCACCTCAGGTGGAAGGGTGGTTGGTAGGGACCAATAAAGTTTGTAGTGGGAAAAGTCATGAACAGCCCATTTAAGGGCCTCATCCAACTGATGCACATACTCAGGCAGCTGCAGTGGGAGCTAGCCATGCAGGAAGACCATAAAGCAAACTCTGTGGGGCTTGTGGGCTCCCAGGAGGGGCCCCTCGTTCAAAATCACATGGTACCTGATCTAAGGACCCAGCGCTGGGAAGGGAGCAGAGCCACTGAAAGCCACCCTCTGTCCTTGCTACATATTTCCCTCTTCCCTCCTTGAGATTTCCATCCCACTAGCACTCACCGATAGGCTTGGATCCAGCAATGATCCGAGGCCTCGGGTGGGTGTCATACCCAGCAGCAGTTACTGCCTCCCCAATGGTCCTGCCATTCAATAGAGTTGCCAGCAGCTCTCAGCAGGTGGGACTTCCACCCCTGGGGTCCTTGATCCCAGGGAAGGCCTGACACTGCCCAGTTGAGTGCCTTATGGTCAGCCTTAAAGACACAATGTAGAGATCTTGCCCCAATGTCTCCATTAAATACTGTCCTATTTAAACATTTTTGCTGTAGTATTTAATGCCTTGCATTTAGAAATGAGTTCTAATTTGCAACAATGTAAGAATATTTTCTCTAGTTTAGCTGTAGTGTTAATGATTTAACCACAAAGATTAAAGAGATCCCCCAAGATGTAAGAAATATCAATTTGCAAATGTTTTGTTTTGCTGTTAAGTGTTTTGATTGAATACAGCAGATTATTACCATATTTTTTTCCCTTATTTCAATATTAAATACAGATATACTCATTTATATAATTCCACTTCAATGATTATTCTACATTTTCTAACTGTGCATATCAGGCCTACGTGTGACTCCAGATCCACAGTAAGTGGCTGACTCTTAAAATTCCCTCTGAAATGTACTCAGTTCAGGGGCAGTTAGGGATGGGTAATAAATGCTAGTCCAGTCAGCGACACCCCCACAACCCATCACCAAAAAATCTCTTCTGATTTACAGCTGCAAATGATGTAAGCATGCACTTTTTTTTACTGTCTTCCCCCAACCTTACCCTTGTGCCTGGCCTAACAGTGGTGGAAGAATAAGAGATGAAAGAGCAGGAAGGCAGACATAAAGAAGAAACATTGTCACTTGTTTTCACATTACTAGCCACCAGCTCAGATACCTACATTGACTGTACCTTAATGGATAATGTAGCGGCATGATCTCAATCTGGTGAGCCATCAGGCACAGGACACGGGGACAAGGGAAACACAGCTACCAGCTCACAAAGGGTGAGGTTGGATATGAATTCTGCTGCAGAGACAGATGAGGACTTAATGGAACAGCCTACAGAAGCAGGCTAATGGGTACGGACAAGGAAATGCCTGATGTATGAGCAAGTCTACCAGAAAGGCTTCAGCCAATGTCAAGGACCATGGAGATGTCTGCAGCTAATTTGGCCACTGCAGGAAGTGAGGACAAAGATATCAGCTTGAGAGCAAGTTGGAAAATTAAAATGAGAGATGACCTAAAGCTCGGGGTCGTGCTTGCAGACTGAGCGGAAGTGTTCAATAAAGAGTTCACGCAATCTGTGTTTCATCTTACAAATGTAGAGGAGACCATATTGTGAATAGTGGCAACAGTACACTAAATTGAAAGAAGTACACGTAGATTGCTGTTTCACTTGCAAGGACTGTTTCGAGCCTTCAATGATGAGAAGAGAGGAGGTAAAAGGGCTTCTGTTACACGTTCATGGAAAGGAGTCATGGGAAGAGTTAGGTGCTGGGAGTGATTGAGGATTGGGCCAGGGTGTTGTAGAGTGAACAGTCGTGGAGTATTTGGTGCTGGCATCACACTGGAGGTGACAGAGACAGACTGTCCTCTTTAGAGCAGTTCAGGCAGTAAAATTTACCAACAGCTTCCTCTATCACATTTTATGTCGTAACATGGCTTTGGTTATAAGCATGCTGTGCGCTGTGGTCATGTTATCAGAGGATACCCTCCTTGGAGTGTCACATTGAGTGGTGAAGAGGCTGCTGCGCTTTGCCGATCCCTTGAACGAGGCAGTCCTACCATCCAGGCTGTACCCATGATACATGGGGTGGTACAGAAGTTAGCACTGCTGCCTCACAGGGCTATGGACCTGGGTTTGATTCCAGTCTTGGGTGACTGTGTGGAGTTCGCACATTCTCCTCATGTCTGCATGGGTTTCCTCCGGGTGCTCCGGCTTCCTCCCACAGTCCAAAGATGTGCAGATTAGGTGGATCAGCCATGCTAAAATTGTCCTGTGTGTCCCAAGATGTTAATGTTAGCGGGATGGCTGGCACGATGGCACAATGATTAGCATTGCTGCCTCACAGCGCCAGGGACCTGGGTTCAATTCCCGGCTTGGGTCACTGTCTGTGCAGAGTTTGCACATTTTCCCCATGTCTGCATGGATTCCTCCAGGTGCTCCAGTTTCCTCCCACAGTCCGAAAGACGTGCTGGTTAGGTGCATTGGCTATGCTAAATTCTCACTCGGTGTACCCGAACAGGCACCAGAGTGTGGTGACTGGGGCATTTTCACGGTAACTTCATTGCAGTGTTAATGTAAGTCTACTTGTGACAATAATAAAACTTTTTTAAAAACTTCTAAAAAATTAGCAGGGTAAATATGTGGGATTACAGAGATAGAGTGGGAGGGTGGGGCTGGGTAAGATGCTCTGCCAGGTAGTCGGTGCAGACTTGATGCACTGAATGGCCTCCTCTTGCACTGTAGGAATTCTATGATTCAATGTAGAATACATGGGTGTACCACCATTGATGAAAGAGTTGCAGCAAGCAATCAAATGTATTAAAACCAACAAAGCCTGCTGTCCCTATGGTTTCCAGCTGATGTCTTCAAAACTAGTGGCTTTTGATCACATCAAGACTTCATACACTTATCTTATGGATTTGGAAGGAAAAAGAACTTCCTGCCCCACTGACTTCAGGAATGTGACAATTATAACTATCTTCAAGAAGGGAACTAAATCATCCTGTGTAAACTATTGATATATTTTCCTCTTGTTTATAGCAGGGAAGATCCTGACATGCATTCTCCTGAATTGCCTACTTCCTGAGGCTGAGGAAATCCTCCCAGAGACACAGTGTGGCTTTAGACCTTGTAGAGTAACCTCTGACATGGTCTTTACTGCCACAGAATTCCAATAAAAATGTCATGAACAACACCAGGAACTCTGCATTCATTGACTTGACCAAAGCATTTGATTCAGTAAATCATGGGGCTCCGTGGATTGTGCTCCAAAGATTTGGATGTCCAAGAAATTTCATTATGATGCTACAACTGCTTTGTGATGATATCACTACAACTATCTTGAGTGGGAAACCTGATACAGACCCGTTCAAAATCCACATTGGGGTTAAGCAAGGCTATGCGTTAGCCGCTATATAATTTATCTGACAGTATCTATACGCCTCATCAGCGATCAACAATCCTCTGGTGTGGGTATTAAATATTGTCTCAATGGAAAACTCCTTCACTTCAGCAGCATCCATGTCAAACTAACTGACATCCATGGACATATATGGTCTACAGTTTACAGATGACTGCAGTGTCATAGTCCATTCTGCACCAAATTTGCAAGCTACTCTCAATCTCGTCAAGTTTGTATACAAGATACAACCTGTTTAACGTCATCAAAACAAAACCCATATCACCCCACACCTGGTCAGCCAAATTTTTCACCTCCCATTCATGTTGAAGGAGAGACATAGAACATAGAACATAGAACAGTACAGCACAGAACAGGCCCTTCGGCCCACGATGTTGTGCCGAGCTTTATCTGAAACCAAGATCAAGCTATCCCACTCCCTATCATCCTGGTGTGCTCCATGTGCCTATCCAATAACCGCTTAAATGTTTCTAAAGTGTCTGACTCCACTATCACTGCAGGCAGTCCATTCCACACCCCAACCACTCTCTGCGTAAAGAACCTACCTCTGATATCCGTCCTGTATCTCCCACCACGAACCCTATAGTTATGCCCCCTTGTAATAGCTCCATCCACCCGAGGAAATAGTCTTTGAACGTTCACTCTATCTATCCCCTTCATCATTTTATACTCTGAAATATGTTGAGCATTTCCCATATTTTAGCAGCCACCTCTCTCAAAAGGCCACCATTGATGAGTAGATCCAACAATGGATCAGCTGTGCCAGCTCAGCCTTCTACAAACTACAGCACCAAGTGTTTGACAACAAAGACATCTGGAAGTTAACAAAAGTTCTAGTGTATGGAGCAGTTGTCGTCACTAGATTCGTGTACTGAAGTGAGACATGCATTGTGCATCAGTGACAGATTGGAATGCTGGAGAAATTCCATTACCAATGCATCCACCGCATCCTCTGGATTCAATGGGAGCACCGCCGAACAATGCTGGTGTCCTTCTTGAAGTCAGCTCCACAAGCGTTCAGATAAAATTCCTGCAAAATCAACTTCAATAGACTGGATGCTGTATCCAGATGGCTGAACATTTTCTCAACTCTCAAATGGCCAACATTCCAGGGGAGGCCCAAGAAAATGCTTTGAAGACACCCTGGAGTTATGTTTGAAGCGTGGCAGCATTAACATTAATGACTGGGAGCAGAATGCTACCAATTGTTCAAAATGGCGACAACTTATCCATCAAGCTGCATCATGCTTTGAATCCCAGTGCATTAATAATCGCACAGAAGGGTGGCAGTGAAGTAAAGAAAAGGAAGCAAATCCTGCACTCTGAATCCTATTACATTATATGACATCTTGCTCCTAAATATCTGTCGGTCAAGAATAGGCCTGTTCAGTCATATGAGGACCATTGACAGAAATTCACAACCCTCAGTAAATGTCATCCTTGAATTGAGAGACAACTGACGGAAATCAAAATATCACCCTTGTCACTGAGTAGACACCTTCTAGTTCCTGCTGGCTCAAATATAGATGGCATAGCAGACCATGTGGAAATGTAGGCATCCTGACAACTGCCAGGACACAGGACATGGACCTACAAGAAATTAAGTGTATAAACCAGCTGGATGCTGAAAGTTTGATTGCCATGGATTTCACTGACTCAGCAACACATCTTCAGGATGTGGACAAACAATCTCTAGATCGCCAAGGGACAATGCCAGGGGTACCTGAAGATGTACCAGATGCCAGTCACTGAAAACTGCAGTGAGACCTGCAGTTACGTGGAATTGGCAGCAACCCCCATGCCAGTAGTCTTCAAAATGACTGAGCCACTCAATGTTTTCACCACCAGCTGCTATCAGGGTTCCACAAGTGACTTGTGTGGCAAGTCGCAAGCTGCCACACCTAGATGCAACAAAGAGATGAGCAATGCCCTCTTCCATTGTGCCAATGTGTTCATTAGGTTCATCACTGATGATGACAGCCAGGCAGCCAGCAAAATGGGCTTTGCGGTCGTTACACATTTCTATGTCATGCAAGGGGTTGTACTGATGACACCCTGGAGTTCTTTTTGAAGTTTGGCAGCATTAACATTAATAACTGGGAGGAGAATGCTCATGTTGTAATACAGCTCCTTGGAAACAGCCTGTGAGACATGGGATGGCACAGTGGCACAGTGGTTAGCACTGTTGTCTCACAGTGCCAGGGACCCGGGTTTGATTCCCGGATTGGGTCGCTGTCTGTGCAGAGTCTGCACATTCTCCCCATGTTTGCGTGGATTTCCTCCGGATGCTCTGGTTTCCTCCGACTGTCCAAAAGAGGTGCCTGTTGGGTGCATCGGCTATGCTAAATTCTCCCTCACTATATCCGAACAGGTGCCGGAGTGTGGTGACTAGGGGATTTTAACAGTAACTTCATTGCAGTGTTAATATAAACCTATTTATAACGCTAATAAATAAACTTTAAACTTTAATGTGAACCGCAAGAGATTTCACTCTCTAATTGGTCGAACTGGTTGGCGACCATGGGCCAAGAATCATGCAGGCCTGTACTCATTTCCTAGTGAGTTCTCATAACTTGTACATCTTGCAGAACTCACAGCATCCTGAACTTTTCAAAGTCCCTGCCCAGATTGACGACTGGAGTATGGATGACAAGGGTTCTCCCCTCCGAACCTGGTTGATGGTACTATGAGGTATCCGCACTGAGCAGTGGAAAATTGCTATAATGAAACCCACACCCTCACCAAAGTCAACATCAAACAGATCATTGGCATGTTAAAAATGCAACTCCACTGTCTTGACAGATCAGGTGGGACTCTGCATTATGCACCACACAGTGTTCCATAGATAGTCATGGTATGTTGTGCTCTGCATGATTTGGTGAAGATGAATGGGAGCCTCAGGAAGAGCACATGAATGTGAATGAGCTTCTAATGGATGCCAGAGCCATGGATACCAGGAACAATCTCATATACATGGTACTCAACAAAGATTGAGGAACCTGCATGACTATTCTCCCAGCTGTGAGACAGACTTGCCTGTTCAGGGTGTCCACCAACCCCTGCCAGCCTCCACCAACAACACGCCCCCATCCCCACCACCAACCCCCACCACCACCTCCACCCCCCACCACCACCTCCACCCCACCCCCTCCAAGAAACTACATCTGAAACTGCATCTTCTACTACCTAGAAGAGCAAGCGGAGTAGATATCTGTCACACACACACTTGCGACAGAAGACTGTTAGCCTGGAGAACTGATGTGTCAGTGGGCATACATCAAGCAGCCTATAATGACCGAAATCCCAGAATGTGCTGCATCTTTATCATAAGGCAATTCAATTGTTCCTGTGGAACAGAATCTCAGGCCTTGGCACTTCATATAATGGAGTGTGTGCGGAACCCGCATCTTCCCTGAAATCCCAGATTGGTGAACAGCAAAATTGGCACACACATAAACATTAAATAAAGACTGGGCACCAACAAACGACAACATAGTCTCTTATTCAATAAAGTAGATGTCTAACATTCCACTACTAGTGCCAACCATGTGACATGATAGTATAGTTAGGTCACTGACCAATCAAGTCCCTAAAAAGGATAATGATGGACCCCATGAATAAGGTGGAGACAATATATTGTACAATATTTACATGCAGAGAATGTAATAAAAAACACCCGTGCCACCTTTGTGCTCTCATAAATTGTTTAATTTTCTTTTTCTACCACCATGTCTTGGTACGGACCCAACATCAGCAGCTGAGGTGGAAGCAGGCTGCTGAGTGTGATGCCCCATCCTACTGGGGATGTCCCACATGGATGCAGAGGCAACCTCCTCGGTCTTATCTGCTGGAAGCAATGGGATCAATGGTAGGGGGGGTGGACATAAGAGGTTGCTCACCCTGAAAGTGTCTTGAGAGAAAGCTCCAGGGTAACTGGCTCATGCTCCTTTTCCATCAGGGTATGCAATGTTACCTCCCTGCAGGGAGGTGTCATGTCCCTTTCTCACCTATCCATTGCTGTGTGGAGTCAACGACTAGAACAACAGAGTGCAGGTCACAGTGCATATGAATTGACTGCTAAACCTGGCTCTCCATAGCAGTCACCAGTCTCTCCATGGAGGAAACCATGTGCTTTTGCATGCCAGAGAGAAGGCAGAACCATTGGTATGGATGAACTCCTCCATACTCGGCATAAAGCTGCAAATAAACTCTGGCAACTCTACCACATGTTCCTCTAACCTTTGCTGCATTTTCAGCAGGATTTTGTGGCTGCAGCCAGAGGCCCGCCATTGGCATGGAGCTAATCTCCAGCAGTCCTCCGAGTTTCCAGGACCTCAGCTGTCATAGCCTCCCTCAGCTGCTAGGGTGTGTCTCTGCTGCGCTCACCAGAATGTGTCCCAGATTCTAAATTCGATTCCTTCATGACGTGGGTGGGTGCAGCGTGGTGGGTGCGGGAGAGATAGGTGATGGTGCATCCTCAGGGTGGTGAGTGTCATTATACCCAGAGGTGGAGTCTTCAGTCTCCAGTGGATTAGGTCTGGGGTCTGGATGTGGGCAACTGTAAAGGAGAACAAAAAAAAGTTAAAAGTTCCACAGAGTATACAACCTCAGCAAAATTCCTTTCAGGGTCCTAAGTGCCCAACATGGCAGCACCAGGCTGGGTGCATTCTCATTCTGCTGCCTTGCCACTTCCGCCTTGCCATCAGCAATGGGTCAGCCTCCCTGTATCCCAGCAATCTAGAGGGCTTCTTCCTCAACAGGAGTGAGGATCTTGAGATCAAGTACCACTGGTCTTGTCCTTTGCTTTTGATTATGAGCCTGCTTGTCCTGCAGGAGAAAGTGAAGATTATTGACTTGACAAAAGCTAAATGACTCCTTTGCCAGCACATATTTTCATCACACATACTGACCCATCAATGTGATGGTTAGGATCAAATCACTCACTCAAGCCAATTTAAGACATACTTTAGCCTCAAGTACCATGTGGTCCTGAGGTTGATCACACATTTGCCTGCTTAATCTAGCAGCACACTCACATACATACAAGGCCTGATGCCAACATGAGGGACAATCCCGTGACAACTTGACACTTACCTGGACAGATTGAAGAAGCTCATTGACCCTTTTCTGGCACTGCACCCGTAATGGTGGTCCCTATAATTGCTAATCTCCTCTGTGATCTCCACCCGCAACACTTTGGACAGGCCGGGGTGTCTCCAGTTGTAGTTGCTCAGGAAGAGCACCTCCTGCCGCTCTGACATCCTGGAGGAGAATCTGCAGGAAGGCCACGCTGAACTGTGGACAATCTATGTCTTTGTGCGGACAATTCAAATTATACTTGTAAAGGGAAAGACATGATGATGGTGGGGGGCTGTGTTGTGGTGGCAGCTTTGAGAACAATACATTTTAATAGATCAGTGATTGGGGTGGGTGGGGGAATACAAGGAGTCTGATGGTTATGAAGAGTTGCAAAAACTGACCAGGGTGAATGAAGGTGCATATGGCATCTAAGGCCTTGATATAGAGCCTCCCTGCTTGTTCACGCAACTCTTATATCGCCTACCTGAATTTGCTGAACTGCTACCGAATAGCGGGATCTTCCAATGGAAACATACACACACACCCCCGCCACGTACGTGTTTTGCCGGCCCTTTAAATTTTAATATGAATACCATGGGCACCAGTTCCCAACAGGAAAGCAGAAAACCACTTTCAGTTTCACCATCGAGAATGTTGTGCAAATGCTTAAATTCCACCCGCTGTTCCTGATTAAAGTTCCTGATTGTCCTGGATGGATCTGACCTCCTGCTAAGAACTCTTCTCTCCACTCTTCCTCCTCCCTCTTCCAATAGCTTGTCCTGCTTTGTCTCGCCCCTGCTCATTCGCACTAATATGCTGTAGTCCAAGGGGAATAAATACGACTTCACCTATATCTGGGAGAAAGTGGTTTGCTGATTGATGTCAAGTTCCATCTACTCCGTACTTCTGGCAGACAATGCCTTCCTGTACACTACCACCCTTACCAAAATGATGTCCAGTGCTGCTAGTACCAGAAGTATACGGATGCACCACAGATGCTATTTTGAACACAATACTGAACTCGTGGTGTTGGAAAACCAGACACTAGGTAGCCAAATTTCACAGCTCTTTGCACATAAACCATGTTTTCCCTGGCCTGTTGAACACTTAACATGAAAGCTTGAAATGGAAAAGTATTATTTTTCTTAGCACTGATCTTCTTGATAAGCAGAACTGTTTTAGATTATAATTTTTGAAAAAGAAGACATCCAAAATGTACTTTCAGCAGAGAAAATATTGGTGCATATCATGTATTCTTCATGGAATATGTGAGGAGAAATAAATAACAATAATAACAGGATTTTAAAAACATTATGTGATGTTCTTTACAGAATCCATACCCTACATACATTCATATGTAAATAATCTTAACCAATTGTCATTTAAGTACAGTAATGGTGAGAATAATAAACCATCTTAGCTGTATAATTGGCTTTGGGAAGATGCTTCTACTGCCAATACTGTGACGAGGTTAAAGCTTCTTTAAAAGGTCACTATTTGAAAATACATTGTAATTTATCAGCTTGTCTGTCACCTAGTGACCATTAGGAGCCTACCCTGCAATGACCTATACCCGACTGAGGCTATTTTTTGTGATTACAAAGAAGGCTGAGAAAAACACAGAAATGTTGAAGCCGCATAAATAAATTCCAATATTACTCCTTCTCTTAAATAACCTACACGGATGTATTGATTCTTCATTACTCAGAAAAACTTTTCATCATTCACTCAAATAAAGAATAGTCCTGAAAATGGTAAGGACTAGACTATTGGTGCAGGGTCACCAATTCTAAGTCAGTTTTGCATGTACGCATTTAATCATATGGCGTGTGACTGTAAGTAAGAGTTTATTTTCAAATCTACAGGACAGCTTTAATTTTATTAAAATAGGTGACACACTGTAAAGGCTGGTATTATGTACAGACAAAAAATAGAAGTACCTTATGAGCAATATTGATATTATTCAGTACATTCTACCTATGTATCGCTGCCCTGCTACTATATCAGTAAATAAAAACAATTGATTAAATTACAAAGTTTACTTCTGTCAAAATTTCTCATAGCAAATTTGACAATAATATAATCTCCGAGAGATGCTGTATTTTGTCAATCAATGTATTTTGAATCACATTAAAGTAGTTTTAACAGAAGACAAATCTAATTCACTTTAACAAATCATGGTGTGTACAGAGCCCCTGACCTTTAAGATCTAAATAGCCATCAGCTTGCAATAAAGTTATCAATCATGCAGCAATGGTTTTGCACAGTGGTCCTTCTGCATACATTTCAAGCCTCATTAGCCATCTTCTCATGCATTGTCCCATACATTGTCAAATATAAATCCTTCTATAATCATAAAGGTGAAAAGCTATCAGAGTTCTATTGCTGAAAAAAAATGATGGCTACTTTGAATCTTAACCTGCATAAAACTGAAGGCCAACAGGTATGTCCATTGTCAGCCATGTTGCCGAAATATGTTAAAAAAAAACAGTATTAGATACATTATTGTATCTAACTCTGAGCACCCTGTAGCTTTAGCTCAAAGCTGTGCAATGGAGTAAAATAAATCCTTCTGAACTCCTGAAGAAATATAAAGGAAAGTCCTGAGGTCTGAGAACAGAACAATCAGAAGTGAAAAGCAATGACATACATTGACATACTAAAAAGGCCCTTTCGCCATACTGTGAAGTTTTTAGATGCAGTGACCTCAATTTAGGGTAAATGTTGGTAAGTTCCAACATGTTGCAGAGCTTGTACAACAGAGCAAAAAAACAGGACACATAAATATTGGAGATTGTCACTCACGCCACATTTTAGTCCCACGTCTAGTGTGCAGTGAAATGTTGAAAGGAAGACAAACTAAACTCTGGATAAATATTAAGAATGTTAATTTTAAATTAACTTAATTGTTGTTTAATCAGAGTGGAACCAACTGTTTGTTTTAATCTGTTTTGCCTGGGTCCGCTTGATTACTACAATGGAAGTGAGAAAGAGTAAAAGTGCATTTAATTGCTGTTGTGACTGTGCTGATCAATCACTCATTAATTTACCAAGATTTCACTCTCAGACAACTAAACAATGCTCCTGCTGTGTGTGTGTTTCAGAATGGGGACTGTGGCTCCACATTTCCTGGTTCCAAAGTAAAGTTTCTCTCTTCCCTTTTGTTAAAGCTTATTGTGATGCTATACATCTCAAACTGAATAGTGGAGATGCCATTCTATCAAAAAGTGATGCGGGAAATTTAAAATTTGCAGTGATTATTGGAATAGTGCTCAGATCCTCCTTGTAAATTGTATAATTTAACAACTGATAAAGATGACTTATCAAAACCTAGCGTTCAAATTATCACTGGCCAACCCAATTGTTTTAGCTGGCTGACAATCTGAAGGGTCGATTTAAAATATATGTTTCTGCTGGGGAGGATAATCGCACATCCACAAATGTCAGAAATACAAAAAAATCAGCTTTCCCTTTCAAAGTCAGCACTGTTTGCCTTGCTCAGTTGTATTGAATTATATAATCACTGTGTTGCATGAAATAGCAATGAAAATGTCTTCTTTAATGTAAAGCAGTTATCATTTTTGAACTATAGATATTCAAGCACAAGCATCCCTATTTAGTATCCGACCTGTCTCCATTTTATATAACCATCACTACATTCTTACCTGTTACTGGAGGAAGGTGTCTCACACTGACTGCCCCCTCCCCCCTTTAGGAAATCCTTTCACACTGCTGGACTTGAAACCAAGTACAAACTCTAGGGTCGTGCCTAGTTTCAAATACTTAGGGAGTCCTTTAGATTTGTTCTGAAAGAGTACATGACTATGTATCTGCAGAACTCTCTGCTGGTTCTGAGAGATTAATTCACAACAAAACTGCATGACTCAGAGTTGGTCAGGTTGGAATGGATCCTATGTCATCGCTACATTCCAAAACTGACGCTATAGGTATGCCGAAAATTGCTGAACGCTGCTACACTGAGGCACGGCCACAGTGAACATGATTTATTCCTGATGTGAAAGAAAGCACCACTGATTGAGGAGAGTGAACAAGCACGATAGAAGGGTGGCTTTATTTTCCATTTTCATCAGTGAAGCACAGATGTGATATGTAGCTGAAATTACATTGGATGAATGTTGGTTCATTGCTGACCCTTGGACTTCGAGCCTATGCTAAGAGATAAGACCTCTTAATATCTGACATATACAAAAAGACTAAAAAGTAAGGTTTGTGCCAGATCCCTGTTGAAATTACCAGAGAATCTTGAAACATTCCAGTGGTTTTATTTATAGATTATTAATTCATTCAACTCAGTTTCACTTTACTATAGCACTTCAATAGAAAATAAGTAAACAATGAATTTAATTGGTATTGGTACATTCACTAGGCTTTCTGGGCTAATTTGTTTTATTCATTCGTCGGTTATGGGCGTCGCTGGCTGGCCAGCATTTATTGCCCATCCCTAGTTGCTCGTGGGAAGGTTCTGGTGAGCCGCCTTCTTGAAACACTGCAGTCCATGTGCTGTGGGTTGACCCACAATGCCGTTAGGGATGGAATTCCAGGGTTTTGACCCAGCAACTGCGAAGGAACGGCGATATATTTCCAAGTCAGGACGGTGAGTGGCTTAGAGGAGAACTTGCAGCTGGTGGTGTTCCCATGTATCTGCTGCTCTTGTCCTTCTAGATGGAAGTGGTCATGGGTTTGGAAGGTGCTGTCTAAGGATCTTTGGTGAATTGCCGCTGTGCATCTTGTAGATTATACACACTGCTGCTACTGAGTGTCAGTGGTGGAGGGAATGGATGTTTGTAGATGTGGTGCCAATCAAGTGGGCTGCTTTGTCCTGGATGCTGTCAAGCTTCTTGAGTGTTGCGGCAAATAAATAAAATTGTTCGGGAGGGTGTGATGTACCTATTTCATTAACTGTTGATTTCATATCTGAAGCTGAACCCGAGAATAATTTACTGTATTTTACTTATGAGGGATTGAACTTTAAATAGAATCCAGAGTCCCTGCAGTGCAGAAGGAACCCATTAAGCCTGCACCAACAACAATCCCCATAACCCCACCTATTTACCCTGCTAGTCCCCTTGACACCAAGGGACAATTTAGCATGGCCAATTAACCTAACCCGCACATCTTTCGAGCGTGGAAGGAAAGCAGAGCACTCAGAGGAAACCCACGCAGACACGGAGGAAACATGCAAACTCTACACAGTCAGTGACCCAAGGCCGGAATTGAACCCGGGTCCCTGGCGCTGTGAGGCAGCAGTGCTATACATCTCATCGGCGAATCTTATATATAATTAAATTGTTATTCTACGACTGAATTACAGTTCAATCTGCAACATTAAACATATTCATTCTAATTACGGGCAGGAGGGGGGAGTGCTGATCGCTGCCGAGGTGCTGAAATTATGATTTTATTTGGTTTTGGGCATCTTTACATTGGCCTGATGTAAATGTGATCTGAGTCCATTTCAGATCTTTCATTCATTCTACTTATTGTCTCCTTGAAGCTGCAGTTCATGCACAGCGACCTCCCTCAAAGCAAGACTACCTGAGCTGCGCCTGAGCGCACACCAGCCGCAATGAAGGACTGTCGTGCGGTAGGTTGGCCTCACTGGCTGTGAGTGCGAGTCCTTTGGCACATCTCCTGCCTTCGTGTCGCTCAGACTGTTGCCGCTTCTTCAACCCACCCGCAGCGCTGCAAAAACTGCGACCTACACCAGCACTCCCCCCTCCTGCCCGCATCTCCCAGCGGAAGGTTAATGTTATCTTTCAATAGACCAGGCAGGAGGTTAGGTGGATGCGCCACTCCACGTTAATTCTATACTCTGCATGTATAGCGACTAAAGGTATGTCACAGAGAAGTAAAAACAGAAAATGCTGGAAATATTCAGCAGGGTCAGGCATCATCTGTGCAGTATTTTCTACTTTTATTTCCGATTCCCAGCACTCTGATTTTATTTCAATGACATTAGAAACGTCGGCTTGTGAAATTATGTCTAACATCACTGATTAAAATAAGGTGCTTAAAAATAATTACTGAAAATAATTCTACCGTTAACCAATTAAGTGTCCTATTGGACATTTTATAATACTTTATAATGTGTTGGACATTATTAAGTATTAATTAATACTCCGGCACTAATTATCTAATTACAAGAGTGTAAGGGCAAATACTAATAATGTCTTTTCCACTATATTCACCATTCCACCTTTGGAAAGAAGAAGCGAAGCGTGCAAACGAAATGATAGGGCAAGGTCCAATTGGCAATCTTACAATTCAGTGCAGATGAATGGTTAGCAAAGAGACAGGGGCAAAGTTTAAAGAAAAGTGCTGCCTCCCTCTGCCCAGGTCTCAAATCAACCCACGACCGTTAAAAGGTAGACAGCGAACCTGCAGGTGATGCGGGTCGAGAGGTTACAAGTCTACAGCCGATTTGCAGAAGCTATGGGGTGACCGCAGGGGAATCCCGAGGGCAGCAATCCAGAAGCCAGCTACTAACCATCGCACCCTTCGAAATCACTTACAGAATTGTCAATACTGTCCCTTCAATAATGGGGCTCCGAAGGGGCAGAGTGAGGTTTGCTGTCCATCAGGTACCAGGGAATCAAATAAAATTAACATAAGGTGAAAGAAAACGTGAATGGGATTTGTCTACCTTCGCACATTCCCACTGAGGAAACACGGCGTATTTCAAGAATTAAGAGCTGAGGTTTGTGAAATGGAGCGCACTTGCTTCCTTTTAAAACTATCCATTAACTAAAACATTAAAAATACGAGCTGCTGTGGTGAGAAAATGTTTCCTCATTCCAACTCCGGGCACCACAATCTGATTTACAGCGCAGGCTACCCACACCTCAGATACTGAGAAACTTCAGTTCCTGGAATAGCCGGTTCCCGTTAGACACTCTTTTGAGATCAAGTCATCTGTTTCCCTGAAATCGGTATGAATAAGAATTCATCCTTTCAATAAAATAGCTGGATTGCTTCAACATCTGGTTAAACTGCCGAAGGGAGAGACAAGCAATTTGCATATTTCACACATTGGAAGAAACTACATCGCTTTGCCAGGTTTTTTTCCAGAATTAGTAAAATGAAGTATTACTTACGCGCTGTAACTACATTTCCGATCTGACTACAGAGCACGAATGTTATCAAAACATGGAACATCTTGAAGTGAAACAAGTGCCTGCTTCTTGTTTGGGGATGAATCATGGACGTTTTCTTGAATGAAGACGGCTTTCCCCGGAGAGATTATTTATCGTTCCTCTTGTGTCAGCACGATGGAGGTCTGTCCAATGCTACATGTCCAATGCGAACACCCCAGGGCTATCCTGAAGCTCTGCCCTTCACATCAGCTCTGGTTTACCACAACACGTTTCACAAATAAACTAGAATAAGAAAAAAATCTCAGGTCATGAACAGTGTATCCAGTGCAATTTGAGACTAGACTCGAGTAATTTCTACTCCGCAATCCTGTGCTTTTATACCGTCCCTGCCTGCCAACTCGCCTCGGAAATGTTACACCCCAGTGACGTCGCGGCAATCTCTGCTGACGGACAGCACGGACAAAGTGACTGTGAACATTTAACTTCTTCTTTTCTGTATGAATTGATCCCAGATTAACCAGAGCTCGGAAACTTTACAAACTGTGCAAATCCTTTAACTATTCCTAACAGCGACACACTGCCAGTCAGTTACATTGTCCCTTTTCATTCACAAGCAGCGATCTCCCGCGGACTGAGTGCCAAGACTGGGCAGATTATTCCAGGGATATCTTAAACTTTCGCTTGGAATAAGTCAAAACAGAGGCGTTTCAGAAGCAGTTGGATTATTTTGTTTAGCCTGCAAAGCAGAACCATCAAAATGGGTCTAAAACTGTTCCTTAACTTGGGCAAAAAGTTTCCTGTCATAAGAAGTGTTCCCCCCCCCCCCCTCCCCCCCACTGTTTTTTCCTGATTCCAAAACTGGCCACCGGCTACCGGTTTATCCGGTACTATTTAATTTACACTGAAAAATTGAGCCTTCAAATCCAGGAATAAATGGTTCCCACTGCATTGTCACTCACTGAAACCGTGGGACAATCCTTTTAAGATTAAGTATCAGTTCCCTGGAATTTGTATAAGGAGTAATTCGTTTTTCCAATATATTCGTAGCTGATTAAACACTTACTTAAAAATGCCGAAGGACGGGATAATCGGTTTAAAACGTTATGGTGATGTGTGTAATGCTGGGATTGGAGTATGATTTCAATATGCATAGGTAGTGGACATGTTTCGTTGCGTGTTTCCTCATGTGTTTGATTCCTCTGTTGGAACTTTTGCCATTCTCACGGTTGGCAGGAAGGAAACCACCTTATTTGCGTGTTGAGAAGCATTTAAACATTACACAAATGGGATGGGAGCGAGGAAGTTGCTGCACATATCGGAGATCTAAAACTCAAGTAATCAAAAGTTGAATCCGATGTGCCACATATTCTTGCCAAGTTAAAACTGATTTAAAATTAGCTTTTAATGTACTGGATTGTTTTTGCCTTGATACAAACCAAAGTAGAAAAGACGCCTTTTAACATTCTTGCCACAAAAAGATGAATCTGCACGTTTCTAACCAAAAGTGACTGAGGGATCACTTGTACGCTACTGAACACAAGCAGGCAGTTAATTTTAATCTGACATTGAAAAGTTTCTTGTATTTAGTGCGATAATGGAGCTGGCAATGAGCCTCCAATACTTGGCTTTAGTTACACAATTAGAAACATTTAAAGTTATCTGTCTAGATACAATTGGGGTTAACCATCAAAGTTTATTTATTAGTCACAAGTAGGCTTACATTAGGGAATTTTCACAGTAACTTCACTGGGGATGAATCATGGACGTTTTCTTGAATGAAGACGGCTTTCCCCGGAGAGATTATTTATCGTTCCTCTTGTGTCAGCACGATGGAGGTCTGTCCAATGCTACATGTCCAATGCGAGCATTTGTCAGCCTGCAGTTCCAACAATTTGCTCAGTACCACTTCTTGGTAATTTTCCTGAGTTCCTCCCTCCCTTTCGTTTCCTGAATTCTAGCTGTTTCTGGGATGTTAATTCTATCTTCTATAGCGAAGACTGATGCAAAGTATCTGTTCAGTTCATCTGCCATTTCATTGTTTTCCATTATCAATTCTCCGGACTCATTTTCTGTAGGACCAACGCTCACTTTGTTAATAAAAACAAAATACCGTGGATACTGGAATCTGAAACAAAAACAGAAAATGCTGGAAAAACTCAATAGGTCTGGCAGCATCCATGAGGAGAGAAAATAGAGCTTACATTTTGAGTCCATATGACTCTTTTTCAGAGTTTGACTTGCTTGTTATCTAGTTTCCTTTCTAAATACTGATAGAAACTTTTATTATCAGTTTTTATATTTCTGGCTAGCTTTCTCTTGCACTATAAATTTCCCCTTCTAATTAACATTTTTGTCATCCTTTGCTGTTTCTTATATTCTGTCCAATCTTCTGACCTTCCACCTATCTTTGTACAATTATATGCTTTTCCTTGGGCTTCAACTCCACTTTCATGCCAACTTTCCATATTGCTTGATTCCCTGAGAGATCAAAATTCTGTCTACCCTCAGCCTAAAATGTATTCAATGATGGCACATTTGCAATCCCTTTGAGTAGAGAATTCCAAAGTTTCACAACCCTTTGAATGTAGAAATTTCTCCTCTTGTCTCCTCAATGATCAGCCCCTTATCCTGAAACTGTGCGCCCTTGTTCTAGTTTCCCCAGCCAGGGGAAATAATCTCTCAGTGTTCACCCTATCAAGCCCCTTTATAATCTTGAATGTTTCAATGAGATCTTCTCTCATTCCTCTGAACTCCAAAGAATATAGACCCAATTTACTCTACCTCTCATCAATGGACAAGCCAACCTTCTCATCTCAGGAACCAATCTAGTGAACATTCACTATACTGCCTGCAATGCAAGTATATCATTTCTTAAATATTGTGGCCAAAAGTTTTGCATGGTTTTCTATACCAAAGCCCCATATAACTGTCGCAAGATTTCTTTATTCTTGTACTCCAATCCCCTTGCAGTAAAGGTCAACAGTAATTTGCTAACTTTTTGAGTTCTTAGTACAGGTACGCTCAAGTTTCTCTGAACATCAAATTTACAAGTTTCACATCTTTTAAAAAGTATTCCTTTTCTTTCTGACAACAAAAGTGAGTAATCTTACATTTCCCTGCATTATATTCAATCTGCCACCTTGTTGCTCACTCACTTAACCTGTCTTATATCACTTTTCAACCTTTTTATGTCCACCTCAGAGCTTGCATACTCACCTAGCTTTGTATTGTCAGCAAACTTAGATACATTACTCTAAACTTCTTTGTTTATCTAATTAATATAGATTGAAAACCCAGCATTGATTCTTCCAGAACTCTACTAGTCACAGCCTACCAATTTGAAAATGCTCCATTTATACCTACTCTCTGTTTCCTGTCCATTAATCAATCTTCTACTCATGCTAGTATATTACACCCAATTCCATGAGCCCTTATCACGTAACAAGCAAAGCGGATAATGGGCATCTTGTAGATGTAGTATATCTGGACTTTCAGAAGGCATTTGATAAGGAGCCACACAAAAGGTTAATTCACAAGGTTAGATCGCATGGGATTAGGGATAATTTATTAGCTTGGATAGGTGACTGGCTGATTGACAGAGAATCAGGATAAATGTTTTTTTTCTGGATGGCAAAAAGTAACTAGTGGGGTGCACAGGATTCGGTCCTTGGGCCCCTGCTATTTACAGTCTATATTAATGACTTGGAAGACTTTATAGCAAAATTTGCAGATGACACAAAATAGGTGGGACAGTAAGTTGCAGTGAGGAAATAAGAACCCTACAAATCGATATAGAAAAGTTAGGAGAGTGGGCCAAAATGTGGTCGATGGAGTTTAATGTGGATAAGTGTGAGGTCATGCATTTTGGTTGGAAAAATGGGAAGGCGACTTATTATCTAAATGGGGAGAGACTTCGGGGTGCTCCAGTGCAGAAGAATCTGGGTGTTCTCATTCACGAGCCACAGAAAACTAGCACATAGGTACAGCAGATAATAAAGAAAGGGAATGGAATATTGGCATTTATAGTTAGAGGAATAGAATATAAAGGTAAGGAGGTATTGTTGCAACTATACAAGGCATTGGTGAGACTGCACCTGGAGTATTGTGTACATTTTTGGTCCCCTTATTTAAGGAAAGATGTAGTGGCATTGGAATCTAGAAGATTCACTAGATTGATTCCAGAGATGAGGGGTTTGTCGTATGAAGAGAGGTTGAACAGTTTACGGCTATACTCTCTGGAATTTAGAAGAATGAGGGGAGATCAAATTGAGGAATATAAGATGATAAAAGGCATGGATAAAGTTGACGTGGAGCGGATGCTTCCTCTTGTGGGCATTCTAGGATGAGAGGTCATAGTCTCAGGATAAGGGGTAGCAAATTTAAAACAGAGTTGAGGAGAAACTACTTCTCCCAAAGGGTTGTGAATCTGTGGAATTCGCTACCCCAAAGTGCGGTGGATGCTGGGGCAGTGAGTAAATTTAAGGAGGAGTTAGACAGATTTTTAATTGGTAATGGGTTGAAGGGTTATGGGGAGAGGCAGGAAAATGGGGATGAGGAGCATATCAGCCATGATCGAATGGCGGAGCAGACTCAATGGGCTGAATGGCCTAATTCTGCTCCTATATCTTATGAACTTATGAAGTAATGTATTAACCTTTTGTGTGATACCTTATCAAATGCCTTTGGAAAATCCAAATATACTACATCTACTGGTTCAGCTTTATCTACTCTACTAGCTACATACCTAAAAATTTAATACATTTATAAAATAGTCCTTTGGTAATGATTGATGCAATGGTGACACCTCTAGCAATCGGAGTCCACTTGTCAACCAACTTGCAGTCCCTTCTCATGAAGTATAAATTCCCTTTACAGTTGGTATTCTTGCAAATGCCCTGGTAAGTGCAAGACAAAATGCTTCGACATGTGTCTTTTCTCAGAAATAATCTTAGCTAGCTGTCCTCGCATACTGATATAATGGGTTTAGTTAAACTTAAGACTCTTGTTTGAGACTGGAGCATGGCGTCTTCAAATTTAATGTGGAATTCAATTGTATTATGATTACTATTTCCCAGCAGATCTTTTACTATGACATTGCTAATTAACTCTGCCTTCATGCACAATATTACATCCAAAATAGTTTTATTCCTAGTTGGTTGCCTTTGTTACAATTTCCAATAATTTCTTGTTCAATGATCTGTCCAATGGTATAAGCATTGTAACGGGACCCATAAATTACTCCCACCGGTGTATATAACCATTGTTATTCCTAATCTTCATCTATCCAGATTCTACCTCCTGATCTTCTGAGTCAAGTTCCTTTTTCACTAATCACCATATGTTATCCTTTATTATTAGGCCTAATTCACCTCCTTCTTCAATCTGCCTGCCTTTCTGAAATGCTTGTACCCTGGAATTTTTATTTCCAAACATTGGTCACTTTGTAACCATGTCTCTGTAATGGTGATTAAATGTAAACCATTTGCCTCTAATTCTGCCATTGGTTCATCTATCCTATTGCTGATGCTCCGTGCATTCAGATAAAGTGATTTATTAATTATTTTACTACTATTCCCTGCATGGACCTTCTTCTCCGATTCATCAATATAATTAAATTCTCTGCCCATTTCTGTCCCAGCCAGATTTTCTTTACCCACATCAATATACTTTTCTACTGCCTCAATATTTACTTTGAATTTCTAAATCTCCCTTTACCCAACCTTCCGTTTTCTCTTTTATTTAAAGGCTTTTTTCTCTACACTGCTCACATTTAACCTAACTAATTTTTGGTTGAAGTTATTCCTTTTTTGTCATCAATCGAAGTATGATTTACTACACTAGTAGTCTATTAACTGAAACACATACGTTTTAAAATTTTACAGAAAATTTACAAAGGTGGTTTCATCACACAGTGAGTTCAGTAGTGAAAATTGGGAATTCTCTCCACCAAAAAGCCAGGTGAAATGAAAATGTGAAAACTGAGATTTTTTGTATTACGTAAGGGTATTAAAGTCTATGAAACATAGGTGAGCAAATGCAGTTAAGACACAGATCATCCATGAACTAATTGAATAAGAAAGGCTTGAATTTCAAAAGTACATTTCATGACCACCAGCCAGTCAAATGCTTTGCAGCCAATTAAATACTTTTGAAAAATAGTTACAGCAATAATGTAGGAAACACAGCAGTTAATTTGTGCACAATATGTTAATCTCCAGATAATATGTTTTTGTGATGTTAGTTGAGGGGTAAATGTTGGCCAAGTCATGAGTACTCTTCATCAAACCAGTACATTGGAGTTATTTACATCCACCTGAAAGGACATATAGAAACTTTAATTTAATATCCCTTTTGAAAGTCACTCCTGAATCTTCCTCCACCGCACTAACAGACAGTGCATTTCAGATACTAATCACTCAGTGTAAAAAATATTTTCCTCTTGTCATCATTGTTCTTTTGCCAATCTCCTGATATTAGTGCCCTCCAGTTCTCAAATCATCTGCCAATAAACAGTTTCTCACAATCCACTTTATTTAGACCCGTTATGATTTTGAACACTTCAATCAAATCTCCTCTATCTCTTTTCTTCAAGGAAAACAACACCAGCTTCTCCAAACTATCCATGTAGTTAAAGTCCTTCATCCTGGAATCATTCTTGTAAATCATTTCTGTTGCCTCTCTAAAGCTACCACATCCTTCATGAAGTGCAGTGTCCAGAATTGAAGGCAATCCTTTAGTTGAGGCTGAACCAGTATTTTATAAAGGTTTATCATAACCTGCTTGCTTTTATACTCCATGCCTCTATTTATAAAGTCTACAATCCAACATGCATTTTTGCAACTTTCTTAACCCTTCCTTCTACCTTCAATGCTCTGTGCACATATACCGCCTTGTTTAGTCTTACTGATAAGAGGCTTATTGGTCTTCCAGCCTCTAATTCATGGACTAATACCCAAAATGTTAACCTGTTTTTCCCTTTATCCAAATAACTGGCTCACATTAGGAGGGGGACAACTAAAATACAGTAACCAAGGACAATTTTACATATGTGAAAGAGGAAATAGACGATTAGCACAAAGTCTTTATTCTGTAAGATGTGACTAGGAATTGTCCAGTTCCACCTAGTCTGGAAAAAAAAAGTACTATAGTAAGGAACAAAGACAATATGGGGGTAAATTACAGGTGAAGTGAAGGCACCCAAAAAATGTAATTTAAAAGATAGAATCTAGGGCTGCGATTCTCCCATCTGCGCCGGCCACTTTTCTGGCAGGTCCGGCCGGGAGACGCGGCCTTGAACGGGGATATGTGCATGCGCCAGGAATGCATGCACATCTCCCAGAGCCAGCGAACAGTCACTAGCCAGACCATGCTGGAAACTGGCGGGAAGGCAGGTAAGTCATTTAGATCTGTTTTTAATCTATTTTAAATATGTATATTTGCTAATTATCATGACCTTTCAGGTCCTGATTGAATCTCCCACCTGCCAGGAGTACTTCATTCCGGCAGGGTTCAGACTAGCTCCCCACGTTCGAGGAGCTAGCGTGAGACCCCGCTGGAATGAAGGGGAGGCAATCGAGGCCCCTCAAGAGGGTCGGGTGGCCGGGGGGGGGGGGGGGGGGGGGGGTGGTGCCCCCTGGCAGTGCCAGCCTGTGTCCCCTGGTACTGCCCAAGGGGCAAAGTGCCCATGCCCAGGGGGCACCTTGGCATTGCCCATCGGGCATCGGGCAGTGCCAAGGGGGCAGGGCCTATTGTGGATGGGGCCTGGGGATCGGTCTGGGATGGAGGGAGGGCAGCGATTGGGGCGGGCTGGGGGGGTGGTCTGCCGGGGGGGGGGGGGGGGGAGTCTGACCCCGGGGGGGGGGGGGGAGGGGGTCAGCAGGGGGGGATCTACTGGGGTGACGGGGGTGAGGTGATCGCCACTGTTGAGGGATGAGGCCTGGGCATTGGGGCACTCCAGGATGGGGCTCAGGGCTGGCCCGAGAAATGTTGTGGGGGCCGCGATCGGGCCGTGGGGGGGAGCTGGAGGGGCAGCACTGCGGGGGCCAGCGATTGGGCTGGCCAACAAACGGGAGTTTGACAGTTTGGGGTCACTGCGCATGCACAGAGATCCAGACCTGTCAAACTCCGGCACCCCCCCCGGGTTTTTAATGAGATTTCTGACTGGGCCCTCTGCATTACACAGAGTGCGGAGATTCGGATGAGAAGCTAAACTGTCAGAACTGTTGTGATCTAGAACAGTTTTCCCGCCAATTCAGCACTTTTGGGAGAATCGCCCCCTAGGATTCTTGGAAGAAAGTTATATTGGTGAGATCCAAATAGTGTCCCCAGGAGTTCAATGACTGGCACAACTCAACTTGAGCTCTCAATTTGAGAAGTACCATATTTCACATGCTTGAAATACTGAAGGCATGGATAATGTGGATGATGCTAAAACAGGTTAACTTCAACAAAACATATCACAAAATGGTATTTATTATTATCAACTACAGCAAATAGGACTTGGAAAGATGATGAATTATGAAGCAATTGAACTCTACATCATGTAAAAATACAGAATAATTAGTGTTTGGGTAGGGATCTTTCGGCAACAATGTCCCCTCCCCATGTGATTCAACCTTACTAGTCAGCTACTCTCAAGGTTCAATTGAGACCGCAGTTGAATGTAACTGACTGGAGTAGCCTTCTTTGGCTCCTAGCTCAAAAGCTGGGAATTCTGCAACTCACCTCCTGTCTCCCCAAAGATTGCCCACAAGGTATGAATCAGGAGTGTGATGAATGCTTTCCACTTGTCTGGATGTGTACAGCTCTAACAACGCTCAAGAAGCTTGACACTATCTAGGAATAAGCATTGATTGGCACCCTGTTCAGCACCTTGAGTATTCACACTCTCCATCACCAATGCACAGTGGCAGCCGTGTATACCATTCACAAGATGCACTGTAACAATTTGCCAAGCCTCCTTCAACAGATCGTTTAAATGCATGGCCTCTACCACCTAGAAGGACAAAGGCAGCAGATATGTGGGAACATGGCCACCTGCAAACTCCCCTCTAAGCCACGCACCATTCTGACCTGGAACTATATCGTCTGCTATTCCTTCACTGTCACTGGGTCAAATTCTTGCAACTCCCTTCCTAGCAGCACTGAATTGATGATAACTTAGCATCACCTTCTCAAGGGCAATTAGTGATGGGCATTAAATCCTGGTCTTGCCAGAGATGCAAACATCACGTGAAAAAATAAAGAAGTTGATCTGGCCTGGATTAAGGCTTGCAGATGATTCCAAGTGGGACTAGGTATCACTGGACACATATAAGGGACAACAAGTGAAAGGAAACAAATCCACTCCCTGTATCTTCAGCAGGGAAAGATCTTCCAGAATTGGGCCCCTTTCCTGAAAAGTCATACATATTGGCATCTTCATAGCTACATTAAACCTTCCAGCCACCTTCTTAAGGCAATAGCACAGGATTTGAATGTTTATCTTGAATCAGGAAGCTTTATCTTTGCTCTTCTTCCTCCTCTCACATTGAATTGGTAATTCCCTCTGAATCCTCTAAGGTTTGGTCTTGCTGTGCTTTTTAGGAAATGGGTGTTATCTTTTTTTCTTCCCAGTGAACCTCAGAAAGTCATGTTATTTGTCACTCCGGTATAGGAAGGATTATCTTAGACAGAGCCGAGCCAGGCAAACAAAGATGGTTCTGGCTATCAGGAATTTTAAGCTTATAAGGAAATGAAGTTGTGCATTTTTGGAAAAGAGGATGAGATAAGATAATTTACCTGCAGTTTTCAAGAAAATGAAGATAATTCACAAATCTAATAAAGATGTTATTTGCAATGAAAGATTCAAAAACCAAACAAATTGAAATGATAAAAGTTCAAAGAAGTTACAAATAAAATTAAGTACGGTGGAATTTTTTAAGCAGCAATTGAGTTGTGAAATTGTCAGAACATGGAGCAAGTGTAGTAAGGGTCACAAAAAAGAGTATGGGTACAAAAAACATTCCAGCTGTAGTGATGAACTCCTCAATCCATTCTTTTTGGCAAAACAAGTAAACTATGAACTACTCACTCCAGGACTAGCCATTCCCTGATATAAGCTTTTGCAGTTACAGCACTTGCATGCACCTGATGATCTTGTAAACTGGCCAGTTATGCTTGGTCTACAAAAAGCAGGACAAATCCAATCCTGCCAATCATCATCTTAACCTACTCCGAATCATCAGTTAAATGATGGAAGGTGTCATCAATGCAGTTATCAAGTCAAATGACAAACATTCATACAGCAGCTTAAGCTAATAAAATGTTCCAAGGTGCTTCATTGGAGCTTTATTAAACAAAACGTGATACCAAGCCACATTAGGAGATATAAGGGCAAGAGACCAAAAGCTTGGCCAAGGAAGTAGGTTTTAAAGTATCTTCAAGGTCAAAAAGATAGGAAGCGAGGTTTAGGGAGGGAATTCCAGAGCTTATGGCCTTGACAGCCGAAGGATTTAAACCAGGGATGCTTAAGGGATCAGAATTGGAGGAGTGCAGATATCTCAGAGGATTATAAGGCTGGAGATCATTAAAGAAAGGGAGGGGCAAGGTTATGGTGAGATTAAAAAGCAAGGATGAGAATTTTAAAATCAATTTTTTGCCATATCAGGAGCCAATATAGGTCAGAGATGGTTGGCGAACAGGAATTTATCCAAGTTAGGGCATCGGAAACAGACTTTTGAATGACCTCATGCTTATTCATCATTAAGTTGCTCACCAATGATTCTACCAGGACTACTTGGCTTCAGATCACATTATAACCAATGTTGAACTTGGACACAAGAGCTAAATTCCAGAGTTCCTGAATTGACATCAAGGCAGCATTTCACCAAGGAGGCCTAGTAAAATTAAACTCAGTGGCAATTAGGGTGTGATACTCTCCAGTGGCTGAAATCATTCTGACATAAAGTAAAGGAAAATAGTTGTAATTGCTGGAGGCAATCATCTCAGTCCCAAGACATTGCTGCAAGAGCTCCTTACAGCATTCTAGCATCAACTATCTTTAGCTGCCTTACTAATAATCTTTTCTCCATCATAAGGTCAGAAATACGATTGTTCACTCATAACTTTACAGTGTTCAGTTCCATTTACAATTCCTCATATAATGAAGCAGCTGATTCCAAGACCTGGACAACATTCAAGCTTGGCTGATAAATGCCAAGTAATTTCCACATCAAACAATTGCCAGGCAAGCTCCAGCAAGAGAGAGCATAACCACCACCCTTGATATTCACTATCATTATCGTTGGCATGTCCACCACCTATCAACATTCCAAGGGTCACCGTTGTTCAGAAACTGAACTGGACCAAGCATATAAATAAGGTGACTATTAGACCAGGTCAAAGGCAAGTGGTTCATGTCCTGACTCCTCAAAGCCTCACCATCATCTAAAAAGCACAAGTCAGGACTGGAATGGGATCATGGGTCCAACAATTAAGAAGTTAAACCCCATCCAGGATAAAGCAGTCTGCTTGATTGGCACCTCATCCACTATGATCATGATTGATTTGATCAAATAGATCATGGTTTAAGTGTGTACTCTTTATGATACATTGGAAAGACTCAAAAAAAACCTCCTTTGGTAGCATCCCCCAAACCTACAACCTTTAGCATGAATGCATGGAATACCATCACCTCCAAGTTTCCTTCAAAGTCACACATCATCCTGTTGTAGTGGGGGACTTTAATTTCCCTGGTATAGACTGGAAAGTGCTTAGAGCTGGGGTTCCGGATGGGGAGGAATTTGTAAAATGCATACTGGAAGGTTCTTTGGAACAGTATGTAGATAGCCCGACCAGAGAGGGAGCTATACTGGACCTAGTTCTGGGAAATGAGCCCAGTCAGGTCGTCAAAGTTTCGGTAGGGGAACATGTGGCAAATAGTGACCACAACTCTGTTAACTTTAGGATAGTAATGGACAAGGATGAGTGCTGTCCTACAGGCAAGGTGCTAAATTGGGGGAAGGCTAACTATAGCCGGATTAGGCAGGAATTGGTGGATGTTGATTGGGAAAGAATGTTCGAGGGTAAGTCCACGTCTGGCATGTGGGAGTCTTTTAAGGAACAATTGATAAGGCTGCAGGATAGGCATGTGCCTGTAAAAAGGAAAGATAGGAAAGGTAGGATTCGAGAGCCGTGGATCACCAGGGAAATTGAGGATCTGATTAAAATGAAAAGGGAGGCGTACGTTAAGCCCAGGCAACTGAAAACAGATGGAGCTCTGGAGGAATACAGAGAGAGTAGGAAAGAATTCAAATGGGGAGTTAGAAGGGCAAAAAGAGGTCACGAGATGTTCTTGACAGGCAGAATTAAGGAGAATCCTAAGGCATTCTATTCATACGTTAGGAACAAAAGAGTTGTTAGGGAGAAAATCGGACCTCTCAGGGACAAAGGAGGGAAATTATGCTTAGAACCCAAGGGAATAGGGGAGATCCTGAATGAATACTTTGCATCGGTATTCACGAAGGAGAGGGACGTGTTAACCGGGAGTGTCTCGGAGGGAGGTGTTGACCCGTTAGAGAAAATCTCCATTACAAGGGAGGAAGTGTTAGGCTTTTTAGGGAACATTAATACTGACAAAGCCCCAGGGCCTGATGGCATCTATCCTAGACTGCTCAGGGAGACAAGAGATGAAATTGCTGGGCCTCTGACGGAAATCTTTGTCACTTCTTTGGACACAGGTGAGGTCCCTGAGGATAGGACGATAGCGAATGTGGTCCCGTTGTTTAAGAAGGGTAGCAGGGATAACTCAGGAAATTATAGGCCGGTGAGCTTGACGTCCGTGGTAGGGAAGTTTTTGGAGAGGATTCTTAGAGACAGGAAGAATATGCATTTAGAACGGAACAATCTCATTAGTGACAGACAGCATGGTTTTGTAAGAGGGAGGTCGTGCCTTACAAATTTGGTGGAGTTTTTTGAGGAAGTGACAAAAATGGTTGACGAAGGAAGGGCCGTGGATGTCATCTATATGGATTTCAGTAAGGCATTTGACAAAGTCCCACATGGCAGGTTGGTTAAGAAGGTTAAGGCTCATGGGATACAAGGAGAAGTGGCTAGATGGGTGGAGAACTGTCTTGGCCATAGGAGACGGAAGGTAGCGGTCGAAGGGTCTTTTTCTGGCTGGAGGTCTGTCACCGGTGGTGTTCCGCAGGGCTCTGTACTGGAACCTCTGCTATTTGTGATATATATAAATGATTTGGAAGATGTAACTGGTGTTATCAGCAAGTTTGCGGATGACACGAAGGTGGCTGGACTTGCGGATAGCGATGAGCATTGTTCGGCAATACAGCAGGATATAGATAGGCTGGAAAATTGGGCAGAGAGGTGGCAGATGGAATTTAATCCAGATAAATGGGAAGTGATGCATTTTGGAAGAAATAATGTAGGGAGGAGTTATACAATAAATGGCAGAGCCATCAAGAGTATAGAAACACAGAAGGACCTAGGTGTGCAAGTCCACAAATCCTTGAAGGTGGCAACACAGGTGGAGAAGGTGGTGAAGAAGGCATATGGTATGCTTGCCTTTATAGGATGGGGTATAGAGTATAAAAGCTGGAGTCTGATGATGCAACTGTATAGAACGCTGGTTAGGCCACATTTGGAGTACTGCGTCCAGTTCTGGTTGCCGCACTACAAGAAGGACGTGGAAGCATTAGAGAGAGTGCAGAGAAGGTTTACCAGGATGTTGCCTGGTATGGAGGGTCTTAGCTATGAGGAGAGATTGAGTAAACTGGGGTTGTTCTCCCTGGAAAGACGGAGAATGAGGGGAGGTCTAATAAAGGTGTACAAGATTATGAAGAGGATAGATAGGGTGAACGGTGGGAAGCTTTTTCCCAGATCAGAAGTGACGATCACGAGGGGTCATGGGCTCAAGGTGAGAGGGGCGAAGTATAACTCAGGTATTAGAGGGATGTTTTATACACAGCGGGTGGTGGGGGCCTGGAATGCGCTGCCAAGTAGGGTGGTGGAGGCAGACACGCCAACATCGTTTAAGACTTACCTGGATAGTCACATGAGCAGCCTGGGAATGGAGGGATACAAACGATTGGTCTAGTTGGACTAGGGAGCGGCACAGGCTTGGAGGGCCAAAGGGCCTGTTTCCTGTGCTGTACTGTTCTTTGTTCTTTGATTAAGACACATACCATTGTTCTTTCATCATTCCTGGATCAAAATACTGACACTCCCTAACTTAGCAGCATTGTTGAAGGAGTTTCACTACATGGACCACAGGGATTTAAGAAGGTCAGCAACCACCTTCACAGAATAATGAGAGAAAATAAATAAATACCAGCCTTGTCAGATATGCTCTGTTAGGAAACCAAAAGTAATGAATGTGTGGGGGGGTTGGTTAACTTCCAACTGTGATAGCGAGAGCAACAGCATGAAGAATAAATATAGCTTAGAAACTAGAGGCCCTTGTAAGACAAAAAGATTTTCTTTGTTCGTCAGTTTTTAGCCGGAAGCTAGGCCAGATGCAGGTAGGTCACGGAGCAGTGAAAAGTCCTCTCTCAACCCTTTTGGGAGAAGCTAGAGAGAGAGAGAGACCAGCTCTCTCAGCTTTGCTAGAAGCAATATAATGGAGAAATGTGTAAGAAGGCAAGCTCCAGAGGAACTAAGCAACAGTTTGGTCTAGAAACATGAAAATAGACCAGGATACTGTTCATGGATCCCAGACAAAGCTGAGAAGGAATTTGTTGGTGAGAATTCTCGAAAAAGGTTTCTAGAATAATTCTAAAATTTGGGATGTCTTACTACCGTCAAATTGTAAGGTAATTGGGAAGAAAGTATTGACTGGATATCAGAATTTGTGTAACAGGTTAGGAGAGTGGGCAAAGAAGTGGCAGATGGAATACAATGTGGAAAAGTGTGAGGTTATGCACTTTGGAAGGAGAAATGGAGGCATAGACTATTTTCTAAATGGGGAAATGTTTAGGAAATCAGAAACACAAAGGGACTTGGGAGTTCTTCTTCAAGATCTCTTAAGGTTAATGTGCAGGTTCAGTCAGCAGTTAGGAAGGCAAATGCAATGTTAGCATTCATGTCAAGAAGGCTAGAATACAAGAGCAGGGATGTACTTCTGAGGCTGTATAAGGCTCTGGTCAGACCCTATTTGGAGCATTGTGAGCAGTTTTGGGCCCATATCTAAGAAAGGATGTGCTGGCCTTGGAAATGATCCAGAGGAGGTTCACAAGGATGATCCCTGGAATGAAGAGCTTGTCATATGAGGAACCATTGAGGACTGTGGGTCTGTACTCATTGGAGTTTAGAAGGATGAGGAAGGATCTTATTGAAACTTACAGGACACTGCGAGGCCTGGATAGAGTGCATATGGAGAGGATGTTTCAACTCGTAGGAAAAACTAGATCCAGAGGGCACAACCTCAGGCTAAAACAGAGATGAGGAGGAATTTCTTCAAAATCTGTAGAACTCTTTGTCGCAGAAGGCTGTGTAGACCAGGTCATTGAGTGTCTTTAAGACAGAGATAGATAGATTCTTGATTAATAAGGGGATCAGGGATTATGGGGAAAAGGCAGGAGAATGGGGATGAGAAAAATATCAGCCATGATTGAATGGCACAGCAGACTCATTGGGCCGAGTGACCTAATTCTGCTCCTATGTCTTATGGTCTTATGGAAAGTCAACCAAAGGAACAAAAACCTACAGGGGTTGGTACAAAATCCTGGAACAGATTCAATGTTAAAAGTGGAGTGGAAGCTCTGGTCAAAAGAATCCTTTGGAAAATGTGGACTGGATTTGGGATGTAAACCACTAAGTGACCTACCTGACTCACAGTCAGACCTCATGTCCTTGACCATAGACCAACTCTAAAATTCTGCCTACCCTAAGGGGAGTGACTGCCTCCTGGAACAAAAGAGAAGATTTTAAAATGTATTTTGCGAATGAAGTTGGAAACTCTCATATGAAAATCATCTGGTGGATTCTGAGGAGAAATTCACTTGGTCTCATTAGTACAAAAATGCTAATGAGACCATGATAGCTTCAAACCTACTTTGTCATCCGTATTAATCGTAAAATCTGTGTGTAATTGTTAAGCTAAAGGGGGAGTAAAGGAGTATTGTATAATAATCCATTTTTCATGTTTAATAGTATTTTTTCTTTTTGTAAAAACCAATTAGCAGTGCTGTGACTCAGTTCCTCCACGTTTGATTGAAGAAAAGGTAAAAGTATGATCTTTTGAGCCAGGGTTCCATTCTGGGATCTTCCTGTCCAGTTATAATATCACTTGGGATTGTAACATGCCCTCATCTAGAAGGATAGTCTCCTTACTAGTAAACAGTTCACAGCCCATAGAATATCATTCATCTGTTTTTGGTTTTTGGTCTCTGCAATTTTCCACAGGTTTCCAGTTGCAGTCCTTAAATTTGATAAGAAATGTTTCCACTACCTATTTTTGCCTTTAACTATATGGTCTCCATGCCTCAATACAAGTTCATGGTCCTTCTTCAGCCACATTGATCCATGTGTCTTTGTGATCCTTCCACAACTGCTTCTTTGGCCTCACCACTTTTCCTCCAATGCTTATCCTCCTCACAGATACAATCTGGATCCCCAAAAGTTTTCTTCAGTCATCAGATTTCATCAGCTTGATATTCCTGCTGGTTCCTAAATCCACTGGAAAGAATTAATAATTGTGTTGCTGTGATTTCTGGCATTTTTGCACTGTCCATTTATTGCCTCTCCTCTCTTGCTTCTGATCTTCACATTAGTCCTTAGAAAGAGCCAGCACTTCGGCAACCAATATTACAATAATACAGTTCCAGGCTTGATTATTGCTGGAATTCTACCGCCTCGCTAGCCACGGAATTGGAGCGGGCAAGGGGCGGATAATGGAAATGTCCGTTGTCCTCAAGCGGGAATTTCCGGTCTTGCTCGAGCGAGGCCGTAAAATCCGACCTTATGTCTCCTGCCCCAACCTCTCCTAACATAGTGGTCACTTTTTCTCTTTTAAAACTCATTAAATGTTGAATTACAGTATAAGCATTTTAATTTCTTAAAGGTTTGGTGTGGTTGAGATGGAGAGAGAAGAACAAGGGAGCAGAAGGAATATAGAGGGAAATCTAAAAAGAGGGAAAGGAGGTGAAAGTAGAAATGGGGAGGATGCAGGAATGGGCTGGTCAGGAGGTGATAAACAAGATTGGGAGAACATGAAGCTAAAAGGAGAGCAGATAAGAAATGGAACATGTGGAAACTCAGACTGCCTGCAGAGAGTGGGTCGTGGACATGAGACTACACCTAAGTGAAATGTAGATTGAATAAAGAGTTGGGAATTTGGTTCAGGTGAGAATTTGGTGTGGAGAGGCAAATAGGTGCGCCTTTTTCTACTTTTTTCAGCCTCCAGCAGCTAGTGAGTTTACCTCCTTGTCTGCAAGCTAGGTTAGTGGAATTTTCTGTTACTTTATCAATGAAAATTATTAACTAATTGACAAATGACTGCCCCTTAATCCTAAATGTATGGGTTCGGTTGATTGGCCATGCTAAATTGACCCTAGTGTCAGGAGGATTAGCAGGGTAAATATGTGGGGTTATGGGAATAGGGCCTGGGTGGAATTGTGGTCGGTGCAGACAGACTCGATGAGCCAAATGACCTCCTTCTGCACTGTAGGGATTCAATGATTCTAACTAAATAAATAAGGTTCAGCAGGAATGGTAGGGCTGGTAGTGTACCATGACTGTAACATGTGGAATCTGTGGAATGCGCTTCAAGCCTGGACAACCACATCTGCAGCAAGTGTCTGTAACTTAGGCAGCTTCAGCTCCGAAGTGCTGAGCTGGAGTCTGAGTTGCATACACTGAGGGGCATCAGGGAGGGGGAGAGTTGCTTGGACACTTTGTTCCAGGAGGCAGACGTGCCCCTTAGCTCATCAATGTTGCAGTCCTTCTCAACTGCACAGGTAACAAGCACCTCATAGCTTTTGGATAAAGTCAGGAGCTGAGTCTCCTCCATGTTCCCCTTACCTACCTGAGGCAGAACTTTGGAGTTGGTCTGTGGTCAGGGACATGAGGGTGTGATTGTGAGTCAGGTAGGTAAGGTGAACAAGGGGAACATGGAGGAGACTCAGCTCCTGACTTTGCCCAAAAGGTATGAGGTGCTTGTTACCCATGTGGTTGAGGAGAAGGACTGCAACACTGATGAGCTAACTAACCATGCCACCATAGTGAAGGATGTAAATCAAGTTGAGGGAGCAAAGAGATATGTGGTAGTGATAAGAGACAGTATAGTCAGAGGAATAGACACTGTTCTCTGAAATTGAAGCACAAGTCCAGATAGCTGTGTCGCCAGGGTTAAGGACATCTGCTCTGGGCTGACAAGGTGCTTGCAGTAGACATGGGGAAGGATCCAGTGGATATTGTCTATGTTGGTACCAATGACATAGGTCGGATCAAGAGGGGGTTCTGCTTAGAGAGCATAAATAGCTAGGGCTAAATTAAAAAACAGAACCTCAAATGTAATTCCGGATAATGACCTGAGCCACAGGCAAAGTGGTATAGGGTAAATATAATTAGAGAGTTAAATAAAACCACAAGACATAGGAACAGAAGTAGACCATTTGGCCCATCAAGTCTGCTCCGTCATTCAATGGGATCATGACTGATCTGATATGATAATCCTCAGTTTCACTTTCCCGCATTATCCCCATTAACTTTGATTCCCTTATGGATCAAAAATTTGTCTATCTCAGTCTTGTATATACTTAATGACCCAGCCTCCACAGCCCTCTGCACAGAGTCGTGACCCTCTGAGAAAAGATATTCCTTCTCATCTCTGTGTTAAATGGGTGACCCTTTATTCTGAGATTATGCCCTCTGGTCCTCGACAGTCCCACAAGGGGATACAACCTCTCAGCATCTATGCAGGTCTCAAAGATTGGTGTGGGAGAAATGGGTTTCAATTCCTGGGCACTGGCATCAGCCTTGGGGAAAATGGGACCTGCACCGTTGGGACAGTCATCACCTCAACCATGCTGGGACCAGTGTTTTGATGAGTAGTAAACTAAATAATGGAGGTGAAGGAAGGATAACCAACTAAATACAAAGGAGAAGGTAAGAGAGCAGGAAGGCCAAGAGAAATGATGATCAAAATGTGTCAAGAAGGGACAGAGTGTATAAACATAAGAATATGCCAACAGTTAAGGTTAGACATTACAAAAATAATGAGATAGAATTAAAGACACGCTATCTGAATGCAGGCAGCATTCAGAACAAGGTGGATGAAATGATGGCACAAATTGAAGTAAACAGGTATGATCTAATTGCCATTATGGAGATGTGACTGCAGAGTGACCAAAGCTGAGAGCTGAAAGTTCAAGGGTATTCACATTTAGGAGGGATAGACAAAAAGGAAAAGGAGGTGAGGTCACACTCTTAACAAAGAATGGGATCAGTAAATTAGTGAGAGAGGATCTTAGATTGGAAGATCAAGATGGTCCCCTTATATGAGGAAGGATATATTGGCATTGGAGGGAGTGCAGAGAAGGTTCACCAGGTTGATACCGGAGATGAGGGGTTTGGATTATGAGGAGAGGCTGAGGAGATTGGGTTTGTACTCGTTGGAGTTTAGAAGGATGAGGGGGGATCTTATGGAGACTTATAAGATAATGCGGGGGCTGGATAGGGTGGAGGCGGAGAGATTCTTTCCACTTAGTACGGAAGTTAAAACTAGAGGACACAGCCTCAAAATAAAGGGGGGTCGGTTTAGGACAGAGTTGGGGAGGAACTTCTTCTCCCAGAGGGTGGTGAATCTCTGGAATTCTCTGCCCACTGAGGTGGTGGAGGCTACCTCGCTGAATATGTTTAAAGCGCGGATGGATGGATTCCTGATCGGTAAGGGAATTAAGGGTTATGGGGATCAGGCGGGTAAGTGGTACTGATCCACGTCAGATCAGCCATGATCTTATTGAATGGCGGGGCAGGCTCGAGGGGCTAGATGGCCTACTCCTGCTCCTATTTCTTATGTTCTTATGAAGAATCAGTTTGGGTGGAGCTAAGAAACAGCAAGAGGCAACAAATTTTGTAGGAATTGTTTTTCAGGCACCAAATAGTAGTGGTAATATAGGGTGTGGTATAAAAAAGCAGAAAATTAGAGGTGCATGTGACAAGGATAATATTATGATCAAGGATGAATTCAATCTACATATACACTGAGTAAATCATCGATAGTCACGGGTGAGGTGACTGAAGATTGGAGAGTGGCAAATGTGCCTTTGTTTAAAAAGGGCTGCAGGGAAAAGCTTGGGAACTACAGGCCAGTTAGCCTCACATCTGTAGTGGGTAAATTGTTGGAAGGTATTTTGAGAGACAGGATCTACAGGCATTTAGAGATGCAAGGACTGATTAGGGACAGTCAGCATGGCTTTGTGAGCGGAAAATCATGTCTCACAAATTTAATTGAGTTTTTTGAAGGGGTAACCAAGGTAGATGAGGGCAGTGCAAGTTGATGTTGTCTACATGGACTTCAACAAGGCCTTTGACAAGGTACCACCCACATGGTAAGTTGTTGCATAAAGTTAAATCTCACGGGATCCAGGGTGAGGTATCTAATTGGATACAAAATTGGCTTCTTGACAGAAGCCAGAGGGTGGTTGTAGAGAGTTGTTTTTGAAACCGGAGGCCTGTGACCAGCGGTGTGCCTCAGGGATCAGTGCTGGGCTCACTGTTATTTGTCATTTATATGAATGATTTGGATGAGAATATAGGGGGCATGGTTAGTAAGTTTGCAGATGACACAAAGATTGGTGGCATAGTGGAAAGTGAAGAAAGTTATCTCCAATTGCAATGGGATCTTGATCAATTGGGCCAGTGGGCTGACGAATGGCAGATGGAGTTTAATTTAGACAAATGCGAGGTGATGCATTTTGGTAGATTGAACCAGGGCAGGACTTACTCAATTAATGGTAGGGCATTGGAGAGAGTTACAGAACAAAGAGATCTAGGGGTACATGTTCATAGCTCCTTCAAAGTGGAGTCACAGGTGGACAGAGTGGTGAAGAAGGCATTCGGCATGCTTGGCTTCATCGGTCAGAACGTTGAACACAGGAGTTGGGATGTCTTGTTGAAGTTGTACAAGACCACACTTGGAATACTGTGTGCAATTCTGGTCACCCTATTATAGAAAGGATATTATTAAACTAGAAAGAGTGCAGAAAAGATTGACTAGGATGCTACCAGGACTTGATGGTTTGAGTTATAAGGAAAGGCTGAATAGACTGGGACTTTTCTCTCTGGAGTGTAGGAGGCTGAGGGATGACCTTATAGAGGTCTATAAAATAATGAGGGGCATAGACAAGGTAGATAGTCAATACCTTTTCCAAAGGTAGGGGAGTCTAAAACTAGAGGGCATAGGTTTAAGGTGAGAGGGGAGAGATACAAAAGTGTCCAGAGGGGAAATTTTTTCCACAGAGGGTGGTGAGTGTCTGGAACAAACTGCCAGAGGTAGTAGTAGAGGCGGGTACAATTTTATCTTTTAAAAAGCATTTAGTTACATGGGTACGATGGGTATAGAGGGACATGGGCCAAATGCGGGCAATTGGGATTAGTTTAAGGGTTTTTTAAGAAAAAGGACAGCACGGACAAGTTGGGCCGAAGGGCCTGTTTCCATGCTGTAAACCTGTATGACTCTAAATCTAATTAACACTAGTGCTGAGGAGGATGAGTTCCTGGAATGTATATACAATGGTTTTCTAGAATAGTATGTTGAGGAACCAATGACAGAATGTGTTATTTTAGATCTAGTACTGTGGAATGAGAAGGGGCTAATTAATAATCTTGTTGCAAAGGAGCCTTTAGGGGATAATGACCATAATAGACTGTAACTTCTTGGCTCACCAGTGTCAAATTTGGGGAGTACCCCAAACACGTGCCTGGGAATCCCACTCAATAGTTTCCAGGTCAGGGTTTATGTGGCAATTGTCCAGAAGCTCTAACTTCCCCTGGACAATTGCGCTGTGCTATGAACCGTCAAAGCAATTTAAATCGCTAACTTTGGATGGTTCTGCCAGTGTTACACTAATAGTTACTCTGAAAGAGTTAGAATAAAACCACTTCTAACTTCAACATACCTATTTTAAATACCCTGAAGTCCGACCCCCTCCATGTCTGATTTCTCTCCCTGCCACTCCCCCACGTCCGGCCCCCGATGTCCGAGTCTGACCCCAGCTCGATGTCTGACACCCCTGTGTCTGAAACCCCTACCTTTTTCCACCCCCCGCCCCCACATCCAACACTGCCCCCCATGTCTGACCTCCCTTTCCCATGTCTGACCACCCCATTCCTACAAATCCCATCCACTTACCTTAGACACTTGCCTTCTCCCTGGCCTGTTATTTTCAATGGGACATTTTAATTTACTTGCTTTCCGACAGCTAGTGCTGCAAAAAAGGGGAATGTCCTCCTTCACTCTGTTCTTGGATCTCGACGTTGGATCTGGGTATGCTGCTTGGATGTCACCCAGCCTGTGTCAGGAGGGTCAAAACAGGACGTGCACTTAAGAATTTAAGCCCAGGTGTGTCAGTAAGGAGTGGCAATCCGGCGCTTATTGTGGCTGATTGCCACTCCCAGGAAATTATGGCCATACAGTAGTCTGAAAGTGATGTAGTTCATCTGAAACAAGAGTCTTTAATCTAAGCAAAAGAAACTATGAAAGTATGAGGGCAAGTTGGTGGAGGTATGTGGGGAATGACATTAAATGGTATCACAGTCAAAAGGCAATGACTAGCATTTAAATAATTAATACATGGTTTGCATCAAATTTACATTCCTTTAAGCTACAAAAAGCCAGTAGGAAAAGTGATCTAACCATGGCTAACAAGAGATATTAAGGGATATATCAGATCAAAGGAAGAGGCATATAAATTTGCCCCCAAAAAGTAGCAAGCATGAGGATTGAGGGCACTTTGAAATTCAACAAAAGAGAACCAACAAATTAATAAAGAAAAACAGAATATGAAATTAAATAAGTGAGGAACATAAAAACAGACTGCAAGAGTTTCTATAGGTCTGTAAAAACGAGTGTTAGTAAAGACAAATGTGGGCCTATTACAGGCTGAGGTAGGGATACTTATGATGGGAAATGGCAGAGAAACTAAACAAATACTTCATGGGAGATTTTCTGCCCATCTTCGGTGGGCAAGACAGATGAAGGGGGCAGAAAATCCACCCGCAGTCCCATATGGGACTTACACCACGGGATTTCCCATTGAGATTGTCCCCACCCTCTGGTAATGGCACAATGTGATCCCCACTATGAAGGGTTGGGAACCCCAATACCATATATTCAAATGTCATTAGTTGACTCCCAGCTGTGTCATCCCCCCACCTAAGGAATCATCCCCGCTGATGTAATGTCATGTTGGCAGGATTTACAAGTCCAAGACCAATGGGGATCTGGTGAAGAGAACCCATGGGGGGCACACAGGTAAGTGCAGGCCCCAGGTAGGCGAGGGTCATACCCAGGCAGTACCCTGGCAGTGCCTGGGCACTGCTGCGGGGTGCGCTTCCATTTGGGAATTTCAGTGTGAGGGTGGAGGAGGGTTCCTAGTGGTGGCATGGGATCCCATGTTTGTTGGGGGGGTTGGATCTCATGTCCATGAGGGAATCCTTTTCATATTTTTATTTTTTTCAGATCAGGTTTCCCAATCTGTCAGCGACCAAGTTTGCTGATGGAGCAGGCTCATTCAGAGCCCGCCCAGTCAGCATGATGTCATGAAACTTGCCTCCAGGATTGTTTTTGATTATGTCAAAATATTTGGTGGGGAAAGCCAGCAGTGCAGCCAGTGAGATACACAGCGTTTCTAGAATATAATGCGGAAATTGTAGTTATCCACTTTGGTAGGAAAAACAGAAATGCAGAGTATTTCTTAAATAGGGAGAGATTTGGAAATGTTGATGTCCAAAGAGACCTGGTTGTTCTTGTTCATACGTCACCGAAAGCTAAGATGATGCAGGTGCAACAAGCAATTCGGAAGACAAATAGTATGTTTGCCTTTAATGTAAGGAGATGCAGCATAGGACTAAGGAAATCTTGCTGCAGTTGTAGAGTCCTGGTGAGACCACACTGTGAGTACTGTGCACAGTTTTGGTATCCTTACCTCAGGCCGGATATACTGGCCTTAGAGGGTATGCAACAAAGGTTCACTAGACTAATTGTAGGGATGGTAGGATTGTCCTTTGAGGAAAGATTGAGGAGACATGTATTCTCTAGAGTTTAGAAGAGAGATAATCTCGTTCAAGTGTACAAAATTGTTAACATGGTAGATGCACAATGATTTACTTGGTTGGGGGGGAGGGGTGGGGGCAGCTGTGTCTCGGGGACACAGTCTCAGAATAAGAGATAGGCCATTTAAGACTGAGGTGAGGAAGAATTTCTTCAGTCAGAGGGTGATAAATCTTTGGAATTCTCTACTCCAGAGGGCTGTGGAGGCTTCGTCCTTGAGTATGTTCAAAGCAAAAGTTGATAGATTTCTAGATATAGGCATTATTAGTTCCTCTGCTGTAGTGTGAAGTTTTCCTTGACTTTACAATTCTGTAACTCACTCAGCATAAGACTCCAAGGAACTTTAATATCAGAAGCAGAGGGCAAAAATGCTTCACTTGTCGTGAGTTGTGACCACCAATACATTTACCTCCTGTCTAGCACACCTAATGTATTCCTAAAAAAGATTACTAAATGAAAACGTGCTAGATTATCACTTACCTATTAGAAACCCATGTGTTAAGGGTGAGTTATATTTCCTATCTGTGTCATGCTCATATAATACAAACTTATGAACCTTCAATATGAACTTATGTAATATAAACAAGCCAATAAAGCAGTATCTGTGGTTGTGGTGCACTCCTTGTGAAAAAGAAACTTAAACCTTTGTTGTGACCAACGGAAGAGGTTGAATAGAGGCCAGCCAGTTCATTCCTTCTCAGGTGGTCATGACATTAGAAAAATAAGAGGTGATGTTATTGAAACATTTGAGATCCTGAGGGAACTTGACAGGGTCAATGCAGGAAGAACATTTTCCCCCTTGTAGGAGAGACTAGAACTAAAGGACAGTTTAAAAATACGGGATCTCCCGTTTAAGATGAAGGTGAGATTTTGTTCTCTCAGGGGGTTGCAGGTCTTTGGAACTCTCTTCCCCAGAGGTGGAGGCAGGGTCACTGAATATTTTTAAGGCCGAGGTAAATAAGGCCTATACTAGACTAGCAAGGGAGTCAAAGGTTATTGGGGGAAGATGGGAATGTGCAGTTAGGACCATGATATTATTGAACGGCAGGGCAGACTGAAGGGACCCAATGGCCTTCTCCTGCTCCTGCTTCATAAGTTTGTATAAGCCCAAAATGGACACTTGCCTGTGACACAAAATGGCAGTGAGGTGAAGTGACATTTCTCCTGCCAATACACATGGAACTGAGGTAACTTTCATGTCTGGGCAAATCTTGGCAAAGTCATTAAAATGCAAATGACTCTTCTTATGATAATGGCAACATTTCTTCAACAAATTTTTTAAAATGGGCGCACAATACTGGTGCAGCCTTTTTGACTTCAAACTTGAAATCCAGAAACAGTGTGTGTGAAAAACTCTATTGTATCAAGATGAAATGTGGATGAGTGATGTTATGGTGACATGACAGGGGCAAAGGTTAGAATTTTCTAGCCCTGCCATGACTAATGTGGCCAACCATTCAAAGGTACGTTGACTTTGGCAGGACTCGAAAATCCTACTGGTGGGAGAAGCCAGAAAAATCCAGCCAAGATTTATGGTAATGGTTTTAATATGGCATATTCTGGTCAAACAGGCAAAAATGTATGTCAGCAAAGGAATAAGGCCTAGAATTATCTGCTTTTTCACCAAATATTGGCTGAGATTTAAGTTGGCCTTAACGCTCTACCTGAAGAACTACACCAGGCCTCCACTATTGCACATTGACTGTACATAGAACATAGAACAGTACAGCACAGAACAGGCCCTTTGGCCCACGATGTTGTGCCGAGCTTTATCTGAAACCAAGATCAAGCTATCCCACTCCCTATCATCCTGGTGTGCTCCATGTGCCTATCCAATAACCGCTTAAATGTTCCTAAAGTGTCTGACTCCACTATCACTGCAGGCAGTCCATTCCACACGCCAACCACTCTCTGCGTAAAGAAGCTACCTCTGATATCTTTCCTGTATCTCCCACCACGAACCCTATAGTTATGCCCCCTTGTAATAGCTCCATCCACCCGAGGAAATAGTCTTTGAACGTTCACTCTATCTATCCCCTTCATCATTTTATAAACCTCTATTAAGTCTCCCCTCAGCCTCCTCCGCTCCAGAGAGAACAGCCCTAGCTCCCTCAACCTTTCCTCATAAGACCTACCCTCCAAACCAGGCAGCATCCTGGTAAATCTCCTCTGCACTCTTTCCAGCGCTTCCACATCCTTCTTATTGTAAGGGGAAAATACAAGGGGGGCACACTTTAAAATGGCAGCACAAGAAAGCACACTCTGAAATGGCTGCCTGGCACACACAGGGTTAACTGGGAAAGAAGCCAGAAAAACAGCCACAGGCTCCCGCTTTTCAGAAATAACGTCAAGCCAGAATCCTGACAGACAAACCACTTACAAAGTACAGACAGTGACTCATAGCAAACAAACACCTCAGGAAGCCAAAGCCAAGGGTCGAAACATCTTTAAGATAAGGAAACCCCTAAACAAAGAGCTTAGATTAATGCTAGAGGAAGGCGGGAAATATGAATGCGAGGGAACCGATTAGCACCCGCACAAGACGAAACTAGCCATTGATAGACCCATTCATAAAATGCTAAATGTCTATACCTGTTTGTATTCTTGTAAATATGGGGAAATGTATCCATTCATGAAATGCTAAATACTTGTAAATGTGATAATCTTCGAATCACCGGTCTAACCCATTGTGTAAAGGGTATAAAATTGAACCGCTCCCGGTATACAATTGAGAAAAAGTGTTCTATGAACATAGCGCTTTTCTCCACGGAGCTCCGTTTAATAAATCGTATTTTCTGAATCTCGAAGTCTGACTACTGGTGGATTTTTCCCACAACATTATAGTGAGGTGACCAGAACTGCACACAATATTCCAAATGTGGTCTCACCAATGTCCTGGACAGTTGCAGCATAACCCCACGGCTCTTAAACTCCAACCCCCTGTTAATAAAAGCTAACACACTATAGGCCTTCTTCACAGCTCTATCCACTTGAGTGGCAACCTTTAGAGATCTGTGGATATGAACCCCAAGATCTCTCTGTTCCTCCACAGTCTTCAGAACCCTACCTTTGACCCTGTAATCCACATTTAAATTAGTCCTACCAAAATGAATCACCTCACATTTAGCATACAGTAATAAGAGAAATCTGCCACAGTGTTTTATCTTTTATTGTTAAATATTAATGTGATCAGTACACTTGTACAGCAAGATAAAAGGATGAAAAGCTTGCCACATAGTGGGTTACTTAAGCAAGTAGTTGAGCTTTATTACAGTCCAGAATGGAAAAGAGGGGAAAACCTGTGAATGTTTCTGATGATGTCACTACATGTCAGGTGACTAATCAGAGATGCATTGGTTACAATATATAACATCCTTTACTTCAATAGTAAGACAATGAACTTTAAACGGTAAACATTATCACTTATCCACTATGAACATTGGTTTACATTACCAAGTATTATATATATATGAACAGTTAATCCGAGAATCGTTTTGGCGGACGTCGATTTAATTTTGGTAAGATATGACGTTCTGGAGTCTTATCTTCATTATCCTCGGTAGTTGGTTCTTCACTAATACCAGGTACTTCATTTTGTGAAGTTGCTTCCTTGTCAGCTTCCATAGATATGAGGTGTCCAGAGTAGAATCTGAACTCAATTCTGAAGTAATTCTGGGTTCATAATTTCACAACCTTGGGTGTCTGATGTAAGCCTTTCTAATACAGACTCCCGGTTATCCACTCTTCGGAGCGAGGATTAGATCTGTGTCTCTCCTCCAAATTCTCTCATCAAATTGTATGGTATAATAAACCGGACATGTTTTAGCTAGAACTAGTCATAGAGGTTTACAGCATGGAAACAGGCCCTACGGCCCAACTTATCCATGCCACCTTTTTTTTAAGCTACTCCCAGTTGCCCACATATGGCCTTTATCCCTCTATATTCATCTTACCCATGTAACTGCCTAAATGCTTTTTCGAAGACAAAATTGTACCTGCCTCTACTACTACCTCTGGCAGCTTGTTCCGGACACTCACCACCCTCTGTGTGAAAGAATTGCCCCTCTGGACCCTTTTCTATCTCTCCCCTCCTGTTGCATGTATCCATTTCTCATTTGTAGTTTCTTGCAAAAACACTTTCTCTTTGGTTAAAACTCCTCTGTTTCGATGTTTGTTCATGGCGAGTAACTTGCACATGTTGTTGTCACTCTACTATTCTAGTAGTATAGGTGGTATGAGCAAATTAAATTTGCTTCTCAATTTCCTTCTCAAGAACAGTTTGCTGGTGAATTTTGTGTTGTCACATGAGCAGTCATAGAGTCATACAAGTTTACAGCATGGAAACAGGCCCTTCGGCCCACCTTGTCCATGCTGCCCTTTTTTTTAACCACTAAACTAGTCCCAATTGCCCGTGTTTGGTCTATATCCCTCTATACCTATCTTACCCATGTAACTGTCTAAATGCTTTTTAAAAGACAAAATTGTACCCATCACTACTACTACCTCTAGCAGCTTGTTTCAGACACTCACCACCCTCTGTGTGAAAAAATTAGCCCTCTGGACCCTTTTGTATCTCTCCCCGCTCACCTTAAACCTATGTCCTCTTGTTTTAGACTCCCCTATCTTTGGGAAAAGATGTTGACTATCTAGCTGATCTATGCCCCTCATTATTTTATAGACCTCTATAAGATCACCCTTAAGTCTCCTACGCTCCAGAAAAAAAAAGTCCCAGTCTACGCAGCCTCTCCTTATAACTCAAACCATCAAGTCCCAGTAGCATCCTAGTAAATTTTCTCTGCACTCCTTCTAGTTTAATAATATTCTTTCTATAATAGGGTGACCAGAACTGTACACAGTATTCCAAGTGTGGCCGTACCAATGTCTTGTACAACTTCAACAAGACATCCCAACTCCTGTATTCAATGTTCTGACCGATGAAACCAAGTATGCTGAATGCCTTCTTCACCACTCTGTCCACCTGTGACTCCACTTTCAAGGAGCTATGAACCTGTACCCAGTGTTCCAATAGGACATGAAAATGTTGTTTACTCTCCTGGATAACAAACCTTCGTCTCTTGATGCTTTAATGGCATGTTTCAGTGACTGTACAAGCCTCTCTGCAATTAGTGGACGAATGACAGTGCTTGTTTGCTGTATACCATTGCTTTTAAGGTAATCCACAAATTCCTTAGATGTAAATTGTGTGTTCTGTTATCACTGACTAGTTATTCAAGCTTTCCGAATCTTGTGAATAACTCATCTAACTTCTCTATGGTTCTTTCCGTCGTGGTAGATTTCATTATCATGACTTCGGGCCATTTTGAATGCGAGTCAGCTAAGTCACATTTTTCTTTCTTCACACGAAGATTGTGTTTCTCTAGACGCTGCAGTGTTTCTTCTAAGTTTTGTAAATGTTCCTATTCATTTTGTCCTTGATTAGAATGTTTTCCAGATAACACTGGACACCGTTGAGGCTACTTAGGATTTGATCAATGGATTTTTGGAATAAGGCTGGTGCCGATGTTATTATGAATGGTAGGCATTTATACATGAATAACCCTTTGTCAGTTACAAATGTTAGCAGTGATTGCAACTCAGTTGCCACATTCATTTGGAGGTATTCTTGGGACAAGTCTATCTACCTGCTGACCCTGGACAATCCAGCGAATCGGTCCTCAATTAATGGTAAGACGTACTGGTCAACACAGAACACTGAATTTATCATTGTCTTGAAGTCACAGCAAATTCTTATATGGTTTAATGACAAGGACAATTGGAGTTGCCCAATTGCTCATGATTACAATCATTCCATCCTTTACTAGTTCCTCTAGTTCCACTTCTACTTTCGGTTTAACTGCATGTGGCCAAGTGGGCCGCATAAAATGGCGATTTATAAAGCACTCTGGGACAATTGGGCAAGAACTAAAACAGCAGGCTGCAGCCTAAAAGACAGAGATAAACAGGCTGCAGCTCAGACGACTGAATACACAGGATATGGGTCATCTCCATGACAAAGGGGGCTTTCTGGTCAAACTGGATTGTTTAACAGACACAAGGGTGCTGTAACTCCTTATTTGGGGGGGAGATGTGTATTCTACGTGCCCCCAGCACCTACAGAAATGGCCGTTGAGGACACACCCAGAGATTGGTGTGGCAAAGCACCCGATTGGACTTTAGGGTGATCAAATCCTGATCGATTGATTGGCAATAGCGAAAAGGGGCACGAAAACCAACAGGATATAAAGGGTGCTGCGCAATCAAGAATCTCTCTCTCTGACCTCATGAACGAGCTACAACAACGATGACCATCGCCAGCAACGACCAGCACGAGGAGAGCTACCACACCCAAGAAGAAAGGAAGACCAGAGCCAGAGTGCCAGACCAGACCAAAAGATCAGACTCTGCAGAGGACTACAGAGACCAGCGCACAGATAAAGGCCAATATCTGCTTGGGTACTTGCCAGTCACGCAAAGTTAAGTCAAGGTCTAGTATTGGACTTGAACTTTAGTATTTTCTGTAAGATAACTTATTGTTGGTTGGGTGGGTGATTATTGATTGTGTATTTTAAATAAATGTTGTACTAACAAGAAGTCTCCTTGCAATTCGTTGTCCACCGTATAAGGGTTAAAACAGACTGTGCGGCAGGCACAACATGCATATGGCACAGTTCTTACTTTTAAGCATCTAGGGGCGTAATCAGGTTTGATCTTGAGCCTTACTTCGACTCCAGTCATGGAGTTTAATGTATTCTCAAACACCTTCCTATACTTCTCTAGAAGCTATTGTAGCGTGTTCTTGTCATCAACCAATTGGTTAACTGCTCCCTGAGTTAAGCTTGATTTTGTTTAACCACACTCTTCCAAAGAGTGCAGGAAAATAGCATTTTACTGTGTGCAGTGGCAATTCTGCTGATTGACCATTAGGTTCTACTTGAACCATGATATATCCCTTCAGTGGAATAATCTCCTTGGTATAAATTCACAGTATTATGTTTGATGGTCTTAGGGGAAGATGTTTGAGCTTCTGATTATATATATTTTCTGAGATGCATGATACAGCTGCTCCCGTATCTACTTCCATCTTTACTTCTTTTCTGTTTAATTTTGGATAAAACCAGAAACTTTGTGCATCACCTTGCATGGACAGGATTCCTAGCTTAAGTTCCTGGTGTCTTCTCTAGTATGGTAGCATCTTGGGAATTTTCATCTTCATCAGGCATTTTGTAGGCCTTTTTGTAGATCTTTTGCACACCTTCAGGATTTGAGAAGTCTGTCTGGTCCAACATGCTTTTGTTATGTGGCATTTCTTGCCACAGCTTCTACATTTATTTTCTCTATTCCAACATTCATATGGAGAGTGCCCCACCTGAGCACATCTATGGCATGCTTGCATTTTAAGAGATTTCTTTGTGACAGTTCCCATCTTGTGTATTTTGGTGGCAGCTTCAATTTGGGAAGCTTCTTTCACGGTCAATTCCACGGACACCCTGATCTCAACAGCAAGTTTTAGTGTCAAAAAACTTTCGTTGAGCTATCATCTTTGAATTGCTCCATTTTGAAGTCCACAAACAAGTCTATCTTGCAGAGTGTCTTCGAGGGTCAGGCCAAACTCACAGTTCTTCGTTAGCCTTAACGTAGCAACAAATTGCGATATATTTTTGCCTTCTTCCTGGCTCCGTCAATGGAATCTGAATCTCTCAGCAATTATTAATGGTTTAGGTGAAAAGTGATTTTCCAGAATCTTGGTCAGTTCCATCAGGTTTCTCAGGATGGACAAGACTCTGTAGTAGTGTAATGGTTTTCTGACCTACTAAAGTAGGGAAAGTAACTACTTTAAGTTAATCTTGTATCCTGTTTACTGCAAGATAACATTGAAATCTCTCTAGAAGCATTCCATGTTTCCATTGAACACTTCCATGGTGCTGCCTTTGCCTGCCACTGCAGTTACCAGTTCTTAGGTCGTAGTACTTTGCTAACTTCCTCCCCTATTTCTCTTATTTTTCAATTTGTATTATTTGTTTCTTTAAAATTGTTATTTTTATGGAACTGTAGTTTTTTTAATATGCAATCACCAATCCAATCCAAAACAAGAGGATTTAAGCATTAATTCCTGCTCTGTTTCTTTAGTATAACTTTATTTCTGGAATAATATATTTCTCTTTTTATAAAAAGAATGCAGGATCTCTCCCTCTCTCTTTTCAAGTGCAAGGATCCCGATGCCCACAACTTACGAGGACTCACAGTTCAGAGAAGTCTCCCCAAGTTTATCGGTAAGTAAATTAATGTTTTAAAAACTTTTTGTTGGATCCACTGGTTTACTTCGACTTATTTTGCAGTCGATTCACTGGCTTATATTTTTTCTGGTTTACCACGACTCTCCGGAGTCGTGGTCAAAAAAAGTGTTAGGATGGGTCCGGTGCTTTCTTTTCATTTTAAAAAGTAATAGTACTCCTAGCTTTTGGTACTATCTGATTCCCACAACCAGTTTTACCGTAATGTAATCAATGATGGTGTGGTCTTCTGGAAACCATTCCTTGATGCCAGGTCCAGTTAGAGCTCATTTCCTTTGTCTATTTTGTTGGAAAATGCTTCTCATCGCCAGTTTTGTCTAAAACTGGTCTTTGTCGATGATCTTGCTGGAAAACACACCTTGTCACCAGTTTTATCTTTTATTGTTACATATTAATGTGATCAGCTCACTTGTACAGCAAGATAAGAAGGTTGCCAAAAGATGGGTTACTTAACCAGTTAGTCGAGCTTTATTATAGGTGTATGCTTGCTTACAGTCCAGGGTGGAAGAGAGGGAAAAACCAATGTCTCTGATGTCACTACACATCATGTGACTAATCAGACATGCATTGGTTTACAATGAACAACAGTGAACATAAAACATCAACGATTCTATCCTTCTAAACCAAAGCAGTGGACAAGAAGAATTGTAGGCCTGCATCATTTCAAGTCTTCAACCCAGGGAAACCTCTGCTGCATCGTTGATGATGTCACCTTCGAAAATGGTGCTTCTGACGTGTTTTTTTCTTTAAACCAGCTTTCTCCTACCTATGGTTAACAGGGCACTCAACTGGATTGGACCCATTTCCCACACCTCTGCCCTCACCCCTTCCCCTCCCTCCCAGAACCATGATAGGATCCCCCTTGTTCTCACTTTCCACCCCACTAGCCTCCGCATTCTAACGATCATCCTGCACCATTTCCGCCAACTCCAGCAAGATGCTACCACAAAACACATTTCCTCCTTGCACTCCATCAGCATTCTGCAGGGACTGCTGCTTCCTCCGTGACACCCTGGTCCACTCCTCCATCATGCCCAACCCCCCATTCCCTTCCCACAGTGCCTTCCCTTCCAATTGATGAAGGTGCAATACCAGGCCCTTTACTTCCTCCCTCCTCACCATTCAAGGCCCTAAAACTCTTTTTAGGTTAAGCAGCACCGCACTTGCACTTCCTTCAATTTGATCGATTGTATTCGCTGCTCCCAGTGCAGTCTCCTGTCTTTTCCGAACAGTGTGTGTATCTCTGAATATACGTGTGGGTATAGTTGTGTATATTGGGCTGTTGAACAATAAATGTTTCACTTTCTTAGAAACTGACAAAAACCTGTCACTTACCTGTTCCTGACAATTAAAGCACTCTGGAGTTAAAACATTTTTAAAAAAACACATAGTCTTCAGTCAGTGGATAGGTGAGAGAAAAGGGAACTCCTGCCAACATCTCTCTCCCATCTGTAATTTTTACGTTAAAAATTAATTGGCTGCCTTGAACCTGACTGGCCCAAAATCCTTCTTACGAACTCTTACAAACCCTTTCAACTAACTTTTCACCGATTACTGCCTCTTCAGCTCACTGCCAATCCCTTTTCAAACATTCCCAAACCATTCCACACATCAACCCTCCCACTCATTTCTTCTCTTTCTGACCCTCCCACTCACCTCTTCCTCCTCTAACCCTCCAGCTCGCCGCTTTCCTCCTACTTGCGTCTTCCCTTCCCAACACTTCAGCTCGCCACTTTCCTCCCCCGGCCTCCCACTCACCTCTTTCCTCCCTGATCCTCCTGCTCGCTGCTTCCTTCCGCTCGCTGTTCCCTCCCCGACCCTTCCATTCGCTGCTTCCCTACCGGACCCTCCTGCTCGCTGCTTCCTCCCTGACCCTTGTGCTTGCCATTTCCCTCCCCAACCCTCCTGCTCACCTCTTCCCTCCCACTCGCTGTTTTTCTCCTCCGACCTTCCCACTCGCTTCTCCACTCCCTGACCCTCCCACTCACTTCTTCCTTCTCCTATCCTCCCACTCACCTTTCCTCCCCCGACCCTCATGCTTGTCTCTTCCCTTTCCCGATCCTCCCGCTCGCCTCGTCCCTCTCCCGATCCTCCCGCTCACCTTGTCCCTGTCCCAATCCTCCCACTCCTGTTTTTCCTCTCCAACCCTCCCACTCATCGCTTCCCTCCTCGACCTTCCCACTCACCGACCCTCCTGCTCGCCAATGCTCTCCCTTGCTACTTCTCTTTCTAACGCTCCCACTCCCTGCCTCCCTCCATGACACCCCATTTGCTGAACAACCCTCTCCTGCTTCCCTCTCCCTCCCCAACCTGTCTATTCAACAACCCTCACTCTCACTGCCTCCCCATTTTCTGACCCTCCCACTTACCATTTCCATCTGCTTCTCCCTCTCGCTCACCACATCCCTCTCCCGAAACCTCAGTGTGAGTGATAGCGTGAGAGAGTCGACGAGAGGGGAGGGAGCGAATGAGGGAGCAAGAGAGGCTGCTGAGTGGGAGGATTGACAAGCAGGGGGGAGGTGGTGGTGCAGTGCTATTGTCACTGGACTGGTAATCTAAAGACCCAGGGACAATGCTCTGGGGATCTGGGTTTGAATCCCACCATGGCAGATGATATTTGAATTCAATTCAAAAAATTAGAAATGATGTCTTAGGAGAGGCGGCAAGTGGGAGGGTCAGTGAGCATGAGCATTGGTGAGTGGAAATGGCGACTCGTCAGTAGAGGCAATGAGTGGAAGGAGGCGACAAACAGGAAGGTTTTTGAGGGAAGCGGCAGGTGGGAGGGTTTGAGAGGGAAATGGCAAGTGGGAAAGTATACAAGCAGGAGAGGAAGGCAGTAAGTGGCAGGATTGGGGATGGAGGCAGGAAGCAGGAGAAATGGTGAGCAAGTAGGTCAGGGAGAAACAAGACAGTATGACTTTAAGAAAAATGCACATTAACTGTGCTAAAAATAAAACAGCTGCAACATTACTGAGGAACATCCCTAATTTATCAACTGCACTAAACAGAAATGCACTTTATATACTTTAAACATGGGACAGCTCTATTTGAAAAAATTGGCGCTAGTTATTGTGTTGTTCATGTTTTGTTTCCAAGTGCTGCGTCGAAGAGGTGGCTTTCAGCTGCATTTGTCCAAACTTTGACATATAATACACATTGCAACTGAGGGATTTTACCAGCTCCAGTACAAATAGATCTTATTTCAAAATACTTTTTGTCATATTCACTTCTCTTTAATATAAATCATATTAGTGGCAGATGAAATCCTGGAGTGTGTATCAGATGGTATTTTAGGCCCAAGTGTCGAGAAATCAAGATACTATCCTAGATCTGGTAATATGCAGCAAGAAGGGGTTAAAAAATAATCTTGTTGCACCCTTACGAAACAGTGACCATAACATGATAGAATTCCTCATTAGGATGGAAAATGAAGTCCAATCTGAAATTAGGGAATTAAATCTAAGGATAATATTAGATCCAAAAAGGAGTCATCTAAAGTTGCTCGAAAAGTAGCAAGCTTGAGGACTGGGAGCAGTTCAGAGTTCAGCAGTGGACAAAGAGATTGATTGAAGGCGAAAATAGAGTATGAGGGGAGCTAGAAGAGTTGACTAGGATCAAGGAACTAATTGATGGGGTGGAGGATGCAGGGGTAAGGGGAATTACAAAATTAATGGTAGAGGAGAGGGTGCAAGTGAATGAAGGCGGTAATTTAGATAAGGGAGTAGAGGGAGAGGGTGTTCGCGACTCATCAAAGCGGGTCCAGATAAAAGCTGGAATAAGGACACTTTGCCTGAATGCACGAAGCATTCGGAACAAGGTAAATGAGTTGATGGTGCAAATCAGCACGAGTGGGTACGATCTAGTGGCCATTACAGAAACGTGGCTGAAAGGTGACCAGGACTGGGAGATGAATATCCAGGGGTATCAGGCGTTTAGGAAGAATAGACAGGAAGGAAAAGGTGGTGGGGTCGCGCTATTAATAAGAGATAATATCAGGGTAGTACTGAGGGATGACATAGGCTCTGAGGAACAAAACGTGGAATCATTATGGGTAGAGATGAGGAATAGTAGAGGGAGAAAGACACTAGTAGGTGTGGTATATAGGCCCCCAAATAATAATGTTGAGGTAGGGAGGGCTATAAACAAGCAGATAAGGGATGCGTGTAAAAACGGAACGGTAATAATCATGGGGGACTTCAACATGCACATTGACTGGCAGACTCAAGTCGGTAAGGGTGGAATGGAGGAAGAGTTCTTAGAATGCTGTCGGGATAGTTTCCTTGAACAGCATGTTACGGAACCGACGAGGGAACGAGCTATTTTGGATCTGGTATTGTGTAACGAGGTAGGTAGAATTAAGGATCTTATTGTGAAGGACCCTCTTGGGTCTAGTGACCACAATATGGTCGAATTTCTGATTCAGATGGAAGAGGAGAAAGTTTGGTCCCAAACCAGTGTCCTCTGTTTGAACAGAGGGAAATATGATAGGATGAGGGATGAATTGGCTAAGGTAGACTGGGAGAGCAGGCTGGCAGGTAGGATAGCTGAGGAACAGTGGAGGATTTTTAAGGAGATCCTTTTCAGTTCTCAGCAAAAATATATTCCAGCAAAAAACAAGGATTGTAAGAAAAGGGAGAACCAGCCGTGGATAACGAAGGAAATAAAGGAGAGTATTAAAATAAAAACAGCTGCGTACAGAGTGGCCAAAAATAGTGAAGAAACAAGTGATTGGGAAAAATTTAAGAAACAACAAAGAGAGACTAAGAAAGCGATAAAGAAAGGAAGGATAGACTATGAAGCTAGGCTAGCAATTAATATAAAAAATGATAGTAAAAGTTTTTATAAATATATAAAAAGGAATAGAGTGGCTAGAGTGAATGTTGGACCCTTGGAGGACGAGAGGGGGGAGTTAATAGTGGGAAATGAGGATATGGCTGAGTCTTTAAATAAGTTTTTTGTGTCGGTCTTCACGGTGGAGGACACAAATAGTTTGCCAAATATTAACGATAGAGGGTTGGCAGCAGGAGAAGTACTTAATACAATTAATATTACCAGAGAGGCAGTGTTGGGTAGACTAATGGGACTGAAGGTGGATAAGTCCCCGGGTCCGGATGGAATGCATCCCAGGGTATTGAAAGAAATGTCAGAGGTAATAGTGGATGCGTTAGTGATTATTTATCAAAACTCGTTGCATTCTGGGGTAGTGCCGGTTGATTGGAAAACGGCTAATGTTACACCGCTGTTTAAAAAAGGAAGGAGACAAAAGGCGGGTAACTATAGGCCGGTCAGCTTAACGTCTGTAGTAGGGAAAATGCTGGAATCCATTATTAAAGAGGAGATAGCAGGGCATCTAGATAGAAATGGTTCGATCAATCAGACGCAGCATGGATTCATGAGGGGAAAGTCGTGCTTGACGAACATGTTGGATTTTTATGAAGATGTGACTAGGGCGGTTGATGGAGGAGAACCGGTGGATGCGGTGTTTTTGGATTTCCAAAAGACGTTTGATAAGGTGCCCCATAAAAGGCTACTGAAGAAGATTAGGGCACACGGAGTTGGGGGTAGTGTGTTAAAGTGGATTGGGGACTGGCTATCCGACAGGAAGCAAAGAGTCGGAATAAATGGGTGTTTTTCCGGTTGGAGGAAGGTAACTAGTGGCGTGCCGCAGGGATCGGTACTCGGGCCGCAACTGTTTACCATTTATATAGATGATCTGGAGGAGGGGACGGAGTGTAGGGTAACGAAGTTTGCAGACGACACAAAGATAAGTGGAAAAGTGAATCGTGTGGAGGACGGAGAAGATCTGCAGAGAGATTTGGACAGGCTGAGTGAGTGGGCGAGGATATGGCAAATGGAGTATAACGTTGAGAAATGCGAGGTTATACACTTTGGAGGAAATAATAACAAATGGGATTACTATCTCAATGGAAACAAATTAAAACATGCTACCGTGCAAAGGGACCTGGGGGTCCTTGTGCATGAGACGCAAAAGCCCAGTCTGCAGGTACAACAGGTGATCAAGAAGGCAAATGGGATGTTGGCCTATATCGCGAGGGGGATAGAATATAAAAGCAGGGATGTCTTGATGCACCTGTACAGGGCATTGGTGAGGCCGCAGCTGGAATACTGTGTGCAGTATTGGTCCCCTTATATGAGGAAGGATATACTGGCATTGGAGGGAGTGCAGAGAAGGTTCACCAGGTTGATACTGGAGATGAGGGGTTTGGATTATGAGGAGAGGCTGAGGAGATTGGGTTTGTACTTGTTGGAGTTTAGAAGGATGAGGGGGGATCTTATGGAGACTTATAAGATAATGCGGGGGCTGGATAGGGTGGAGGCGGAGAGATTCTTTCCACTTAGTAAGGAAGTTAAAACTAGAGGACACAGCCTCAAAATAAAGGGGGGTCGGTTTAAGACAGAGTTGAGGAGGAACTTCTTCTCCCAGAGGGTGGTGAATCTCTGGAATTCTCTGCCCACTGAGGTGGTGGAGGCTACCTCGCTGAATATGTTTAAAGCGCGGATGGATGGATTCCTGATCGGTAAGGGAATTAAGGGTTATGGGGATCAGGCGGGTAAGTGGTACTGATCCACGTCAGATCAGCCATGATCTTATTGAATGGCGGGGCAGGCTCGAGGGGCTAGATGGCCTACTCCTGCTCCTATTTCTTATGTTCTTATGTTCTTATGAGAGTAACTTTGCATGTCACAATAAAACTGGACTGTAAAAGTTTCTATACATATGTAAAAAGAAAAAGATTAGTGACGATAAATGTAGATCACTTACAGTCCAACTCAGGAGAATTTAGAATAGAGAATGAGGGAAAGGCAGAGCAATTAAACAATAACTTTAGTTCTGTCTTCACGGAGGAAGACACAAATAACTTCCCAGGAATGCTACGGAACCAAGAGTCTATTAAAAAAGGGAATTTTAAAAATTACTAAAACATAGTGCTGGAGAAATTAATAAGACTGAAAGCCAAAAGAACCCCAGGGCCTGATAATTTACATCCCAGGGTACTAAAGGTCACACCTGAAGTACTGTATGCAGTTTTGGTCTCCTTATCTAAAAAAGGACATACTTACCATAGAGAGTGGTGAAGATTCGCCAGGCTGATTCCTGGGATATCAGCATTGTCAAGTGAGAAGAGATTGAGTCAATTAGGCTTGTATTCAGTGGAGTTTAGAAGAATTGGAGGGGATCTAATTCAAATGTATAAAATTCTGGCAGGGTTGGACAGACTAGATGCACGGATGTTGTTTTCTCTGGCTGGGTGGGGAGGTCTAGAACAAGGGGTCACAGTCTCAGGTTGCGGCTAGGCCTTTTAGGACGAAGGAAAACCTCTTCACTTGGAGGGTGGTGGATCTGTGGAAATCTCCACCTCAGAAGGCTGTGGAGGCCAAGTCGCTGAATATATTTAAGAAGGAAATAGATTTCCAGACTCTAAAGATATCGGGGGTCTGGAGAGAGTGGGAGTATCGCATTGAGATGGAGGATCAGACATGATATTGAGTGGTGGAGCAGGCTCAAAGGGCTGAATGGTCTACTATGGCTTTTATTTTCGCTGTTTCTACAATGAAGAAAATCTTAGTTCTGAGCTCAGTTAGACTGGGCAATTAAAATCACACTGTTGTGTATGAAGATTGGGTGCGAGCTTCATATGCCATTGTCTCTTTGTACCTGTCTTCTCATCAGTTCATCTCGAAATAAATTAACTTGTTTATATAACATTTCCACAGAAGTTTAAAGCTTCATTTGAGTAGATTATAAAACTGCAAATAAAACCCACATTAGACAATTTCTCCTGAGTATCTTCCAGAGCTGTCTCACATACATATGGCTTGGCAACTGCTGTTACCAGTATGTAGATACATCATGTGCCTTTCATAATTTTCAGGATTGTTTTCCTCCCTACCATTTCTCCTCACTTAAAACCTACCTCTTTCACCAAGCTTCTGATCACCTGTCTTAATGTCTTCCCTTTGGTTCGGTGTCAGTTTTTGTCTGCTCGCCTTCCTGCGAGTGCATTTTTAACTATGTTACCAGTGCTATACAAATGCAAGTTGTTGTTGGCGTCAAGTTAAGTGATCCAAATTGGTCATTTTTCATCCAAAATGGGTGACACCTCTCCGAGCCAGTCTGAGAGGTCGTCAGGTAGTTTTTTTTTAGGGGGGGGGGGAAGGATGAATCATTCGACTTTTGCTTCCTGAGAACAGTATGTTGATGTTGGAGGCAGATGGTGATCCGAGACTCCATGACAACATCTTCCTATTCACCTGGTCTGACCGGCAAGAACCAACCGCCCAAAGTAACGTCCGGCAGGCCCTGGGACAGGAAGTTACGTCGGACAGGTCCTGGGACAGGAAGTGACGTGAGCGTTGCCATCACGAGGCCGGAAGTTGTTGTTGAGCGAAGAGCGAGGGTGAAAATCAGGCTTTGGAGATGGTGAGAAGCGGAGAGAGAGCGGGAGCGGGGGGGCGCTGAGGAGACACCGGCGGGAGGGTAGAGGAGCCTGGAGCCGGCGGGAGAGAGGGAGGGCCAACGCCTGAGAGACGGCAGGGAGCCGGCCAGCCGGCGGATCTTAATTTTGATTAGTCACCGGCCGGGCCGGCTGCAGCCGCCGGCCTGCTCTGGGTCACAGCGCCGGCTCCTCCTAAAGCAGCTGTCGCTGTGTTCTCAGCAGGACCCGAACCGCCCGCTGGCCTCCGGGACTGATTTCCCTCAGATCGCCTCATTCACTTTACTGTTCCCTCTGGAGCCCATAGGCCGACACCGAAAGCGAAACTTTTCATCAGTGGGTTCCTGCACCGCGCTTCTATAAAACAGCACCCAAAGTCTCATTGTATTATATTTCTGCAATTATATATCTTTGCTGCAATAAGATTTGCAAAAGCATAGAATTCCTACAGTACAGAAGGCGGCCATTCGGCCCATCTAGTCTATACCGGCTACAATCCTACCCATGCCCTATTCCTGTAACCCCATGCATTTACCCTTTTGTAGTTATGTTTGAGGAATAGATGTTGGTTAGAACTGTGTGATTTCAGAAGAAATTAGATATAGCTCTTGGGGCTAAAGGGATCAAGAGATATAAGAGGAAGGGGGATCAGAATATTGAATTTGGTGATCTGCCATGATCAAAATGAATGACAGAGCAGGCTGAAGGGCTGACTGGCCTACTCCTGCTTCTATGTTTCTTTCTGTTTCTATGTAGAACTGACCTTCAAATTTGTTAAATTTTCAACTGAGATATATGAAAGCTTTGTTTAATTTTGCCTCCAAAAGATGACACTCATTCATGAGCAATGGACATTTTGGCAAGGCCAGCATTTATTGCCCATACTATGTTACATATAGATTGTTTGGGTTCATAATGTCTGATTCGAGGTGAGATTGCCACATCCTATATGTTACAATACTACAGTACTTGCAGTATGACATGGAATATTTGATGGACAGCATGACTGACATTTTCTTTTGAGAATTGGATTCCATATTGTGGGGCGTACTGTTCTGCGAATTGTGATACCAAAGGTTGATGAGGATAAGCGTATGCCAATGGTTTGTTTGTATGACAGCATCTCTAGTCACTTTTATAATAACGTTACACCCATATTTTAAAAGGCTTGCCTTAAGGTAAAATAGTAAAGTTTGCAAGTATTTGTATTGTCAACTTACTATCAACTTGATCAAAAATCATCCCCAATTAAGTGCATATAACATTGGGTGTCCCTTATGACGTCCTGTGAATTGGGAGCGTGAACAAATGGAGTATGATTTGCATTGTGCTAAGTAATATGGGTGCTACTGGCTGCTCTTAGTACGTTAAAGTACAATGTCCATTTATTTACACCCCCAAAATCAGTACACTGGCAACAAATCTGCTCCATTATAAATGGGAAACTGGGCAGTTGCGCAGCATTTCACTGTTCCTATTGTAAGCTATATAATATTTGCAAACAAAGCCCACATTTTAGATATTTATATTGTTTGTTACAGTATACCAGAGGACTTAAATCGCAGCTGAAGGACAGTGTTCCTGTTGGTGAACTTGCTCCTCATGCAGGACCCTATGGCGTGCATGATACATTGCGCCGAGGGTAAGTATTGTATATACTTTTTAGATGTTAATAGCTGACTAATACTGAAATTACTCAATTGTAGTATGACATTATTAAGTATTTTGAAACAAATAACTTGATGTGAAGTTCCATTAAATACCTAGACCAGTTTGTTTGTCTAAGTTTTTTTCCCTCCAAGTTGATACCATTACTGCTTTGTTTGTCTTCTGGTTCTCCATCTTTGTCACTGGGACACTTGTGATCTGTGAGGATCTAGGGACATGAGTTATTCTGTTGGATGAACATAGAGTCTGACATTACTGTTGGACATAGTACAGCACAAATAAGTTATGTTCTGAACTATTGGTTCAGAGAATGCTGCTGAAATTGAAGCACCTTCTTTTCTTTGCAGTCCCAAGCCAGTCTGTTTTCCTTCTTCAAAATATAAGTTATTTACCTCCTAAATTTATATTATTTTGCTGCATTTTTCCAGGTGTCAGCCTTTGAGGGAGTATTGCCTTATAAAGCAGGAGAAATATTGGGATTTGATTGGTGTAACATTTTATGGGCAGTATTGTCATTACTTTGAGTGTGTCGTGATTAGTCTGTCATTCAGCTGGTAGCCTTGTGCTTTATCATCTGATTACTGTGTTGATAAAGTCCCTTTGCTAGTTCTAGGTAGCTAAACCATTGGTCTAAAAGTCGCTCATGTTAGCCAAATAAAAATATACACTTGTACAAGTGTTCATGTATTAAAAGCAATGGTATTGTGATTTTATTTTTTAAATGAATCTACATACCAAGTAATTATTTTAAAACAATTTTGGAAGTGGGTAGTGCTGGAAACATTTTTATTTAAATATATATTGACTGTCTGAAAAAGTCATGGTGAGCAACTGCCTTGAATCATTGCAGTCTGCTCCCACAATGCTATTTGATAAGAAGCTCCAGGATTTTGACCCAGTGAAAGTGAAGGTATACATCATAGTTAAGATTGTGTGTAACTTGTCAGGGATTTGGTGTGAGGACTTCAAGGCAATAGTTTTCCCAAACACTTCCATGGGGGTCAAAAGTGCCAGGTTTGGAAAGTGTTGCTGAAGAATCCTTGGCAAGATGCTTCAGTACATCTTGTAAATAGTACACACTGCAGACATGATATGTTGTTGGTGAGGATGTGCTTTTAGGCTAATGGATGAAGCACCAAACAAGCAGATTGATTTGTCCTGGATGGTGTTGAAATTCGTATTACAGCTGTACCCATCCAGGCAAGTATTGCAAAATGGAATGTGATACCGAGCCCCATAGGAGATCTGAGGTTAGATGACCCAAACATTTAATGAAGTAGGTTTTAACAAGTGTTTTAGAGGAGGAAAGTAAAGTAGAGAATCTGATGGATATAGGGAATTCCAGAACTTGGGGCCTAGGGCACTGAAGAGACAGCCACAGATGGTGGAATCAATAAAATCAGGGATGTTGAAGAGAGAAGTTACCAACTGTGATTAAATGTTTAGTATGGTTTATTTTATTAGTGTCACAGGTAGACTTGTATTAACACTGCAATGAGGTTACTGTGAAATCCCCTCGTCGCCACACTCCGGCGGCTGTTCAGGCACACTGAGGGAAAGTTTAGCAGTGCCAAACCAGCACGTCCTTCAGACTGTGGGAGGAAACAAGAGGAAACCCATGCAGACACAGGAAGAACATGCAGACTCCGCACAGACAGTAACCCAAGTCAAGAATAGAACATGGATCCCTGGCGCTGTGAGGCAGCAGTGCTTGCCACTGTTGTGCCATTGTGCCGCCCTTGTATTCCTAGAAATTTCGTTACATAACTTGGTCAGGCCCTCCAGCAATTAGCTGGCCAGCATATCCATCCTTGTGATGTACTGCCTTTCTACCCTTAATTGGAAAGCAGAATGACTCATTACTCAATTGGATGATGCTTGACTGTTAGCCATGCAGCATTTTTCCTCATTTTCAATATTTTTATTCCTGGTAAAGAGAAATGTTCAAAGCAAATAACAATCCCTTTTAATGTACCAGTGGTATTTCTCCAGGGTTACATACCCAAGATTGATGGCATTGTGGACAGTGAAGAAGGTTATCTAGGATTACAATGGGATCTTGACCAATTGGGCCAGTGGGCTGACGAATGGCAAATGAAGTTTAGTTTAGATAAATGCAAGGTGATGCATTTTAGTAGATTGAACCAGGGCAGGACTTACTCGGTTAATGGTAGGGCATCGGGGAGAGTTATAGAACAAAGAGATCTAGGGGTACAGGTTCATAGCTCCTTGAAAGTGGAGTCACAGGTGGATAGAGTGGTGAAGAAGGCATTCGGCATGCTTGGTTTCATTGGTCAGAACATTGAATGCAGGAGTTAGGACATCTTATTGAAGTTGTACAAGGCATTAGTAAGGCCACACTTGGAATACTGTGTACAGTCTGGTCACCCTATTATAGAAAGGATACTATTAAACTAGAAAGAGTGCAGAAAAGATTTACCAGGATGCTACCAAGACTTGATGCTTTGAGTTATAAGGAGGCTGGATAAACTGGGACTTTTCCCTGCAGCTTAGGAGACTTAGGGGTAACCTTATAGAGGTCTATAAAATGAAGGGGCGTAGATCAGCTAGATAGTCAATATCTTATCCCAAAGCTAGGGGAGTCTAAAACTACAGGGCATAGGTTTAAGGGGAGAGATACAAAAGGGTCCAGAGGGGCAATTATTTCAGAGGGTGGCGAATGTCTAGAACAAGCTGCCAGTGGTGGTAGAGGCGGGTACAAATTTGTTTTTTAAAAAGCGTTTAGACAGTTACATGGGTAAGATAGGTATAGAGGGATATGGGCTAAACCCGGGCAACTGGGACTAGCTTAATGGTTAAAAAAAGAGTAGCATGGGCAAGTTGGGCCGAAGGGCCTGTTTCCATGCTATAAACTCTGTGGCTCTATGACTCTATCTCAGAGCTCTGCAACCTCTTGCTATTTACATAATAGGGCTTTTAAAAAATTCTTCCTGTGAAAATGGGCGCTACACTTTTTCCCATACTATATTCCATTTGATATTTAAACCTTCAACCAATTATTCTTTTATAAATAGTGACTTATCCACCCATAGATATTTATTTGTTCTTGGAACATAGGCATTATTGATGCAACTACATTGATTTTGCCTATCATTAGCTATTACCACTCGAGTTTGATCCAAAGATATGTAGATTAGGTGGATTGGCCATGCTAAATCGTTTGTGTCAGGGGAATTAATGGGGTAAATACATAGGGGTTACAGGGATAGGGTCTGGGTGGGATTGTTGTCGGTGCAGACTCGATGGGCCAAATGATGACCTCCTGCACTGTGGGGGATCTATGATAAATCCATGCAAAGAGCTCCTTGTGCCAATATTGCCTATAGTCCAATGATGTGTAGGTTAGATGGATTTGCCATGCTAATTTGCCTCTGTGTATCCAAAGATGTGCAGGTTAGGTGGATTAGCCATGGTAAATGTGGGGATACAGTGGAGGACCTGGGTGGGATGCTCTTTCGGAGAGTCGGTGCAGACTCAGTGGGCCGAATGGCCACTTTCTGTACTGTAGGGGTTCTATGGTTCTATCCCTTGGTTCTATTTTTGTCAATTATGTATTTTTCTCTGTATTTCAGGGCTGAAGTTGTTTTAAAATGACATTTGTCATCCAGAAACTAGTGTATTTGTTAAGAGTTAAACAGATCTGCAGACTGCTGAAATTGACATTGTCATGATGTTTTAATTATTTATCTAATTCTAATTGAGTCAAAAAAAGTGTTTGCAACAAGGTGAAAATTGATTTTGCCAGGTATTTGTTATATAATCATAGAATTATTACAGTACAGAAGGAGGCAGTTCGGCCCATCATGTCTGCACCAGCTCTTTACAAGAACAATTTGGCTAATCCAATTCCCACTGGCCCTGCAGATTCATTTTCTCTTACAATTGTCCAATTCCCTTTGAGAACCCTGATCGAACCTGCTTTCACCACTCCCTCGAGCAATGCATTCCAGATCCTAACTACTGTCTTAACAAAAAAATTTGCATATGTTACTGTTGCTGCTTAAATTTATGTCCTATAGCTCTCCACCCTCCCACCGATGGGAACAGTTTCTCTCTATCCACACTGTCTGAACCCCTCGTGATTTTAAATTTTGAAAATTTAAAATGGGGGAAACAAGTCATTCAGCCAACTAGTCCAATTTGTTCTTTGCATGATCGATAGTCATAATCTGGCCAATGCACTTGATTTATTTGATTCACGAGCTACAAAAAATAGACCTTTGGTCTGAATTAATATGTAAAAAGCATTAGAAGAAAAATTGTTAATTTTTTGCTTGTTTTCAAGAAAATCTAGGTAGATATAAAGTATCAATATAATAATGGTATTTTATTTAAGAAACAACGCTTGTAGTCAAAAGGCTGAATTGCAGTGTGACTTGCATTAAACAAAATCATGTATTGAATAAGTAATCAAGTTAAAAGTCATGGCAATGTGACAATGATGCAGTGACAAATTCAGATAACAGGAAATTGGTGGATGGGATATTATATGAATAAATATTGTATTAAAGTTGCAAACTAATACACCATTCTTACATCACATGTACTGAAGTACTTGTAGAGTTCATAGGATTTCATAGAGGACCTGAATTATGTAAGGAATTTGAGTACTTCAGTATCTCTCTGTCCTACATTTTATTGGGTTGAGTTTAGTCAAATTTATGAGTTGTCTTGATTGTAGATGTGCTGGTAACCATTCTGAAACCTGGTAGATTGCCTAAGGGATTTTCCAAACTTGGTGCAGGTATGATTCATGAGTATGCATATTCTTTGGAAAAAGTTATTAGACATAGCTTGGAATATATGATGCACTAATCTTGAAAGAGCTAGTGATGTCATAGTTCTGTCTCTGTAATTTAATCTTGTAGTTTCTGCTTTAATAAGAACATAATGAAATGCCCTTGAGCAGTTTTCAAATGTAATACTGTAGAACAACAGAAATGGGATCAAAAAGGCAGTTTGGAATTTATTTTGATATGACAACATCTTAATATATTTGTATCATAGCTTAGTTTTGCAAAAACACCATTTAGTTGTACAAGTTGTTATTGTGTAAAGCAACTAAGTGGAACCAAAAAGGAAGTATTTTTGATTTTGTGTTAGTGTGGACCTACCTTGTTATTCAAACAGCCATCGTATTTCAGTACTTGTCTTTCCTGGTTGTGGAGCCAAAAACATCAGTTCTGCAGAAACAAACAATGAAATGTTATTCTGGAGAATTAATTAGTGGTTTCTGGAAATAGGTTATGCGGTTACTATACATAGATGCACATTTAATGATTAAGCACTGATTGAGAAATAGATTATTTGAAAATGTAGGTTTTAAACTTTGACATGATAGCTGAATCAGTGCTGATATTCTAGATAACTCGCTTGTGCTTATGGAGCATAAGGAACAGAAATGGACCTAGGAGCCTAAGGAACAGGAGTGGACCATTTAGCCTCTCGAGTCTGTCTTGCTATTTAGTTAGATCATGGTTAATCTCCAATTTGTTATTCATTTGTGGTTCAAGCGTGTCACAGGCTGGCTAGCATTTATTGCCCATCCCTAGCTGCCCTTGTGCAAAGGGCAGTTGAGAGTCAACCACATTGCTGTGGCTCTGGAGTCCCATGTGGGCCAGACAAGGTAAGGACGGCAGATTTCCTTCCCTAGAGGACATTAGCGAACCAGATGGGTTTTTCCGACAATTGACAACGGCTTCATGGTCATCAGTAGATTCTTAATTCCAGAGATATTCTATACTGAAAGAGATGCTAACATTGTGTAAATTGTCATCATAATTTAACTTCATAAGCCCTGATGTTCTGGTGAATCTATATTGCACCCCCTCCAGGATCAGTATTATTCCAATGTTCAATGTCCAAAACTGAACATGGCATCTCAGATAAAATTTGATCAATGCTCTACAATGCTCTTGGTAATAGTCATTCAACTCTTTGCAAAGAAACATCTGGATTTTGTATGTTACCAAACATGAAGACGTTGCCACCTAAGTGAAGGAGCTAAATAGAGATATGATTGATCAAGGACTGAGCTGAAGAACGTGAGCTACAATTTCCTTTCAGGCTGGATAAGCAGGAAATTCTCACAAGCACCAAAACATTTTTAATCTTCTTGTAATGGTTCAATGTCAAAACAGTGGTGATCTTTCTGCATGCCAGTATAGTATTGCATTCTACCCACTGGTTTTGGATTGAAACACAAGAAACTTGCACTTTGTAGTGTTATCTTATGGTTGCAATAGTACAGCAGTTACTACAAGGAGCTGACGATTGGATGATTTATGATCTATTTTGTATTCTTCTTGATGTCTATGTTTAAAAATATAGTCAATTACCCTTGTGTTTGCTAATATCAAAAGATTGGCTGGGTTGAATGAACCTTTCCGTTTTGGGTTATCTGTGTATTGGAGCAGGTAGAGAGAGAATTCTTGATTACCACTTTTGTATGTAGTAATGGCACCTGAAGGCTATTGTAGCTTCAGTACTGTTAAGAGTTATGAATTAAAGTAATCATTCCATAGTAAAATAAAATCGTTCATTTTTTTGTCACTTCATTTTTTATTGAGTAGTTTGTATCTCTTTGTTTCTTATCCCTAAAACAATCTCTGTTCATTCTTCGATCTGAAAGGATAACATAGCCATGAATGTCAGGAGTTAATAGTATATAGAGAGATGGTTTTAGATTGATGGAGTATGGATAGTGCAGTCTCCTTGGGATTTGTACTGGAAAATTATATATTCACTTATATAAATGAAATTCTATCATTCCTGTTGTGCTTGAGGTTTAATAATCATAGAAATCATAGAAACCCTACAGTACAGAAAGAGGCCATTCGGCCCATCGAGTCTGCACCGACCACAATCCCACCCAGGCCCTACCCCCATATCCCTACATATTTTACCTGCTAATCCCTCTTAAGGGATTGTGGTCGGTGCAGACTCGATGGGCCGAATGGCCTCCTTCTGCACTGTAGGGTTTCTATGATCTATGATCTAATCTACGCATCTCAGGACACTAAGGGGCAATTTTAGCATGGCCAATCAACCTAACCCGCACATCTTTGGACTGTGGGAGGAAACCGGAGCACCCGGAGGAAACTAACGCAGACACTAGGAGAATGTGCAAACTCCACACAGACAGTGACCCAAGCCGGGAATCGAACCCAGGTCCCTGCAGTTGTGAAGCAGCAGTGGTAACCACTGTGCTACCGTGCCACCAACCTTGGGAGCATGACAGACTGCAAAGCAAGAGACAGGAACGTATACTGTAGATGATAGATCTAGTTAAAGTGAAATAGAAATGGACATTTGGAAAAAGGAAACAAACATTGGGAGAGTATGTTAGGAAGCAGAAAAATAAGGAAAAATTGAAGGCTGAGATTTGGAGCATAGCCTTTTATTAAGTCAGAACCCATCAAGTATCAAATACCGTGCAAATTACAATATTTTTTTACACTAGTTCCATGTTTTCTTATCTTTAAGGTTCTCCAATGTAAAGTCTGAACTTATGCCAAGTCATCCGCTGGAAGTTTTGGAAAACAATGTAAGTCCAGAAACTTTGAGTTCTACTTTAAATACATTTTAATGCAGTATATATTTACATTCCTCAATGATCTAGTAAGTACAGGTGCGGTACAGTGTGATGTAAGGTCACAATAACTACCAACTCCTAGATTCCATGCATTGCTTCATATTGGATTTGCTGGTCAGTCACAGCAAAGGTTGGGGTACTTCGGATAGCTTCATTGCATTTGAGCTGACAGGAAAAGGTCACGATTCCTGTTCCTGCATTTTATTGTCGTGATTTGTGTTCAAAAATGCATGCATGATAACCTCCATGAGGGCAGGGTCCACAGTTCAATGAGAAGACATGTGAACAATGATTTCCACTTGTTGTTTAGGCATACAAGATATTTAAATGCTACAGGGCCATGTTTCCTCATGGTTAAGAAACCCAAGGTCAATGTTCTCACATTTATTTGTTTAACCTTTATTTAGCCCGGTGAATCAATTGAGAACCAATTCTCATTTACAATAATGACCTGACCAATATTGTAACTACAATATTGTAGAATTGTCTAAACATTTCATAGTTTGCCTAACGTTATTGGGATTGCATCCCAAAGTAGTGCATCGGTGTTTGTAATAATCTGCCTTTATCTTTCTTATGGCCTGAGTACATCTATTTCTAATTTGACTGAAGGAAAGCCAGTCTACCTGGGTCTTAGTAGTCTTTGCTATTCTTCAGGCTACATTCTTTTGCTGAAGTCAGGCAGAGAGCATAGAGTTAAATCAGGGGCTACTACAGCTTTTGATTCTGAACAGCTTCCTTGATGTATGTTTATTAATAATGTAACTAAAAGCATCTTTTAAAAAGACCATGCAACAAATGCAGAAGGAATTAAATTCTATACCAATTCACCTGAGCTAAATCATGTAAAAAAGCTTGTTCATTAAAATTTCTAAAACGGCATTTGATTAAAATCTGAACATGCGCATCAAACATACGCAATCACTCAAATCCTGGCAAAAGACTGCAGGTCTGTATTTCAGGGGAATTACATCAAGAATTGTTGATTTGTTAGATGACTTAACATCAGGTCTAGAAGGTTCTGTTATAATTTGAAAAAGATTCAAGGAATCCAACTGGCACCTGACATTAGGTTTATTCACATCTGTTTAAATCTTCTAGTAAAACAAACTCAGAAGCAGTGAATGGATTTCTTATTGGGAACCAGATTACTACCCCTGATTGTTTAGCACAAAATCCTTTAATGAACATGCAGAATAGCCACCTGATTGAAGTGTTAACTTTCAACAGTCAAAGCAGAAAATGAGAAACCAAAAAAGAACAAACTCCATATAATATTAGGGGAAAAAATCAATGGACATTTTAAACTTCAATATAGTTACTAAAATATGTCCTATGTCCACTGATATTTGGTAATGAGTGCCAAACTATTGATCATTAAGTTTTTAAAATGTAGTCTAGTTTAAGACACTTGATTTGACAGTTAAGTTAATAATCCCTGAATTTATAAAATTTGTAATTGAAGTGTATTTAAAACCCAATGACTTAATCCAACCGATCAAATACATTTTGTTTTTCTATTGATGGACTTTGGTCTGAATAATGTTGAGGTCGATTACATGTTCATTACAGCGCATATGCTGTCCCAATGGATCAGAAGAAAAGAGAAGTCCCAGACGTGGATGAGGAAAGTCCCAGGTTTAATTGCCAATTAAAATCATGAGGGATCAGGACAGAGTAGATCAGGAAAAACTGTTCCCATTGGAAAGATTGCAAAGAGGGCACACATTTTCAGATAATTGGCAAAAGAAACAATGGCGTCTTGAGGAGAAGCTTTCACACACTGAGTGGTTGGCGTCTGAAATGTGCACTGCTTGAGAGTGTGGAGGAGGCAGATTCAATCCAGGCATTCAAGAGATAATAGAACTATTATCTGAAGAGGAAGAATGTGCAGCCAATGCAGGGGAAAACCAGCCTCTACAAACAGCTACGTAGTATTTTTTGAATCTTGTACCTCAGCCTGGCCTCCATTGGAGCCCCTGGATGGATCCAACGGAACCCAGTTTGGGAAATCATGTCTGAATTTAGTCTGCTGTGTTTATTGCACAAGAGCACCCAAAGCCCCCTGAATGGTACCATCTTATGGTTTCTCGCTAATTCAAAAATATTTAGTTTTTCTGCTCTTTCTGCCTCATTTCCCTAAGTTACTCAACTGCCTACTTTCTTGCCAGCTCACTTAACCTTTCTATATCCCTTTGCACACACTGCCATCCTCACAGCTCACTATTATATCCAGCTTTGTATCGTCAAACTTGGATGCGTGGCACTCGATCCCTTCGTCTAAGTCGTTAATATACATTGTAAGTAATTGAGGCCATTCGGATTAACTACCTCTACAGTGTTGCTGCTAGACCTGGTTGCTGAAAGGATTATTCTAACATGTTCCCACCTTTGAAAGCATATATAAAAGATTCTATTTCTCACCCAACTGAGCAGAAATTATTGGAGTGTAAAGATGCGCTTTTCTCCTCATTTCTTGTCCGATGCCTCCCCCAATTTGCTTCTCGCGGATCAAGGTTCAGTTCCTTTCTAACTTTCCTTTACCGCTGCATCTAATCATTATTCAAGTGCAGTGGGATGGAGATTGGTGTGTATGCATGTTATGTGGCTTAAAAACTTAATTGAATGTGAATAGCTTGTACCAAAATGTAGCTATGAAAAAGGCAAAGCTAAATTTGTTGGAAATGGGAGAAAAATTTGGATGAGTGCCATGAATCAGGTCACTCTGATTTCACAGATTCATAAAAATTAATAAGTACTTTGTGCATTCAGTTTCAGCTCAATCAAGATAAAATGAATTTTACTACATTGAGAAATATTCAAGGACTACACGCTCCACTAAAATTGCAAATGGAATACAAAGCAGTAAAACAGGTAAGGTGGTTTGTTTAAATACTTTCAGTAATAGTAAATGCATTGTCAGGTTTTTTTATAATGTATGTAAACAATGCATGGCGAGGCTAATATTGACACTGGTTCTGAAAGCATGCATGCAGAACTTTTACTATAATACTGGGCATGTGCAAATTCTGCTGCAGTTTGAATATAGAATTTTCCATGTACATCGCTAAATATTAGCTGCAGACTTGTTTTTACAAACTCTTGCGTTTATCTGCAAGGTTCATATAATTTCCCAGCTTGCTAACAACAAATATTTGGTCACTGGTGTGAATCTTCTGTGGCTTTACCCATGGAAAATTAGCAGAGAGTGAATTTCCTTCTGTGCTTTGTTACGTAGATCTATCTTTGGCTGGTGCTGGTATTAAAGAACAAAGAAAAAAGAAAATTTCAGCACAGGATCAGGCCCTTCGGCCCTCCAAGCCTGCACCGACCATGCTGTCTGACTTAACTAAAACCCCCTACTCTTCCAGGGACCATATCCCTCTATTCCCATCTCATTCATGTACTTGTCAAGACGCCCTTTAAAGTCACTACCGTATCTGCTTCCACTATCTCACCCGGCAACGAGTTCCAGGCACCCACCACTCTGTGTAAAAAAAAAAAATCTGCCTCGTACATCTCTTAAAACTTGCCCCTCGCACCTTAAACCTATGCCCCCCAGTAATTGATTCTTCCACCCTGGGAAAAAGCTTCTGTCTATCCACTCTGTCCATGCCCCTCATAATCTTGTAGACTTCTATCAGGTCTCCCCTCAACCTCCATTCCTCCAGTGAGAACAAACCAAGTTTCGCCAACCTCTCCTCATAGCTAATGCCCTCCATACCAGGCAACATCCTGGTAAATCTTTTCTGTATCCTCTCCAAAGACTCCACATCCTTCTGGTAGTGTGGCGACCAGAATTGAACAGTATGTTCCAAGTGCGGCCTCACTAAGGTTCTATAAAGCGTCAACATGACTTGCCAATTTTTAAACTCCGTACCCCAGCCGATGAAGGCAAGCATGCCGTATGCCTTCTTGACTACCTTCTCCACCTGCATTGCCACTTTCAGTGACCTGTGTACCTGTACACCCAGATCCCTTTGCCTATCAATACTCCTAAGGGTTCTGCCATTTACTGTATATTTCCTATCTGTATTAGACCTTCCAAAATGCATTACTTCACATTTGTCCGGATTAAACTCCATCTGCCATCTCTCCGCCCAAGTCTCCAACCGATCTATATCCTGCTGTATCCTCCGATGGTCGCCGTTGCTATCCGCAAATTCACCAACCTTTGTGTCATCCGCAAACTTACTTATCAATCCAGTTACATTTTCCTCCAAATCATTTATATATATTACAAAGAGCAAAGGTCCCAGCACTGATCCCTGAGGTACACCACTTGTCACAGCCCTCCATTCAGAAATGCACCCTTCCACTGCTACCCCCTGTCTTATTTGACCGAGCCAGTTTTGTATCCACCTTACCAGCTCACCTCTGATCCCATGCGACTTCACCTTCTGCACCAGTCTGCCATGAGGGACCTTGCCAAAGGCCTTACTGAAGTCCATGTAGACAACATCCACTGCCCTACCCTCATCAATCATCTTCGTCACTTCCTCGAAAAACTTGATTAAGTTTGTGAGACACAACCTCCCCTTCACAAAACCATGTTGCCTCTCACTAATACATCCACTTATTTCCAAGTGGGAATAAATCCTGTCTCGAAGAATCCTCCAATAATTTCCCTACCACTGATGTAAGGCTCACCAGCCTGTAATTACCTGGATTATTCTTGCTACCCTTCTTAAACAAAGGAACAACACTGGCTATTCTCCAATCCTCTGGGACCTCCCCTGTAGCCAGTGAGGATACAAAGATTTCTCTCAAGGCCCCAGCAATTTCCTCTCTTGCCTCTCTCAGTATTCTGGGGTATATCCCATCAGGCCCTGGAGACTTGTCTACCTTGATGTTTCTCAAGAACCCCAATACCACCACCTTTTTGATCTCAACATGACTCAAACTATCTACACATCCTTTCCCAGACTTGTCATCCACCAAGTCCTTCTCTTTGGTGAATACTGACGCAAAATACTCATTTAATACCTCGCCCATTTTCTCTGGCTCCACACATAGATTCCCTCCCTTATCCTTGAGTGGGCCAACCCTCTCCCTGGCTACCCTCTTGCTCTTTATATATGTGTAAAAAGCCTTGGGATTTTCCTTAATCCTGCTGGCCAATGCTTTTTCATGACTCCCTTTAGCTCTTCTTACTCCTTGCTTAAGTTTCTTTCTACTTTCCTTGTATTCCACACTTGCTTCGTGTGTTCCCAGCCTCCTAGCTTTGGCAAATGCTTCCTTTTTCTCTTTGACTAGGCTCACAATATCTCTCATTATCCAAGGTTCCCAAAACTTGCCATACTTATCCTTCATCCTTACAGGAATGTGCTGATCCTGAATCCCTATCAACTTGCACTTGAAAGCCTCCCACATGCCAGATGTTGATTTGCCCTCAAACATCTGCCCCCAATCTACATTCTTCAGTTCCTGTCTAATATTGTTGCAATTAGCCTTCCCCCAATTTAGCACCTTAACTTGAGGACTACACTTATCTTTATCCATCAGTACCTTAAAGCTTACTGAATTGTGGTCACTGTTCCCAAACTGCTCCCCTACTGAAACATCGACTACCCGGCCAGGCTCATTCCCCAATACCAGGTCCAGTATGGCCCCTTCCCTAGTTGGACTATCTACATACTGTTTCAGGAAGCCCTCCTGGATGTTCCTTACAAACTCTGCCCCATCCACGCCCCTAGCACTAAGTGAGTCCCAGTCAATATAGGGGAAATTAAAATCTCCCACCACAACAACCCTGTTACTTTTACATCTTGCCAAAATCTGCCTACACATCTGTTCCTCAATCTCCCACTGGCAGTTGGGTGGTCTATAGTAAACCCCCAACATTGTGACTACACCCTTCCTATTCTTGAGCTCTACCCATATTGCCTCGCTGTATGAGCCCTCCAAGGTGTCCTCCTGGAGTACAGCTGTGATATTCTCCTTAACCAGTAGTGCAACTCCCCCACTCCTTTTACATCCCCCTCTATCACACCTGAAACATCTATATTCTGGAATGTTAAGCTGCCAATCCTGTCCTTCCCTTAACCAAGTCTCTAATAGCAACAACAACATAGTTCCTAGTACTAATCCAATCTCTAAGTTCATCTGCCTTACCTGTTACACTTCTCGCATTGAAACAAATGTACTTCAGTCCACCAGACCCTCTCTGATTTGCAATCCCACCCTGCCTGCTGTTTCTCTGAGTCTTACTGGCCCTACTCTCTCGTTCCCCTTCAGCTAATTCACCTTTGCTTTGGGTCCCACCTCCCTGCCAAACTAGTTTAAATCCTCCCGTGTGACACTAGCAAACCTCCCGGCCAGAATATTTGTGCCCCTCCAGTTTAGATGCAACCCGTCCTTCTTGTACAGGTCCAATCTGCCCCGGAAGAGACCCCAATGGTCCAGATATCTGAAACCCTCCCTCCTACACCAGCTGTTTAGCCACGTGTTGAACTGCACTATCTGGCTATTCCTAGCCTCACTAGCACGTGGCACAGGGAGTAATCCTGAGATTGTGTTTGTCTGCCTCTCACATTTAATGAGATACGTGCGGAATAATAAAGAAAATACCATCAACAAACAGCAGGTCGGTCAGCATCTGGAGAGGATAGCACAGTTGACGTTTTGGATGTGAAATCTTTGTCAGAACTGGAAGTACAAAAGTACAGTACTTTAATAATGGAGGGAAATAGTATTTAAGTGAAAAATAGAAAATAGGAGGCATAATGAGTCAACAAAAATGGACTGGAATAAACGCTAGTATATATTTCCATTGAAGACTACAAATCTTTGCTTGTGTTTGAGGTTAAAAATAGGACAGCAGGCAGTTTATACATTGACTTTATCCTCTATCTGGTTCTCTCTGAAATTTTGCCAAAGTCAGTGCACCCAGCAGCAAGAATTCCAATTTATCTCTCTCAATTGTTGTCGGGTGTTTCTCTTTTCTTTTCAGCACTGAGATTTAAATAGTATCTTTCTCTACTGACTTTAGTCCAGGTTTCTACAGCACACAGAAAAGATAAGAGGGTGGAAATTCTGATCTTTCTGGCATTGTGGAGTGATCTGTTCCAAGATGTCCTTTGGGCGATGCGTCAACTATGTAATGTGGACCTAGGTTTGTATCTAGGTCAGACTGAGTAGGAGGTTCCCTTCATGAGCCAGTTGTTAATCATCCAGCAGTTTTCGCGATTGCATTTTAGTTATAGCTGGGTTGCCAGTTTACTGTGGTACGGTTTGCACTTTCGAGCTCTGGATTGCTTTACCATAACCATTTGGATTGCTGTACCGATGACTATATGAGATTTAAATTAAGTATGAAACTTTGGGAATATTTTTGAGTGGTCGACAGGAGATTGCAGACACATTCATGATTGCCCAATATGTGCTGTCAGGACAAGTTTCCTGCTTGGGTAAGTAATCGGAAAGAACCTCTGAACTCCTTGTGGTGAGAGTACTGAACCAAAGTGGTGGTCAGAAGTTGTAGGTTTAAGCTTCACTACAATACTTTTACACATGGAATTGTTCTGATAATTCACTACCGTGCCGAGAGCACGCTGTGCTAACCAAATCTTAATCCCTGTTCAGGCAGATCCCATGGAGTTTTTTGTAAAAGAGCAAGGGAGTTCTCCCAAACCTGACCAATACTCTTCCCTTGATTAATATCACTAAAACAACAAATGAATTGGCCATTCCTGGTTGCCACATTTGCTTACATAAGTGACTACAGTTCAAGGCAATTGTGCATGAAATGCTATAACTTATTTCAACTGGCATGGTAAAGCACTATATGAATACAAGCTTTTTTGCCTTTTTTTTTGGATGGTTGACTGTTGATCTCAAAATGCTGTTTCAAAAGACTGTCATAAGATAACTCTGCTATTTCACATTAGGCACAACGTTTGCCTTTCCTCATAAGCTCAAACATTGCACTGGAAACCCTCCAAGGGAATGATGAATGCATTGGCTTTGAAGACATATTGAATGGTAAGTTACTTTATAAGACTTGGTGTTTTCTTTTATTTAGATCTGAATTCATACAGCAAATAAAAATATTTGTCTTTTAAACTTGATTTGATTTCCTGGCTTTAACTTTTATATAAAAAAACATAGCAATTGGTGTGAATATTAAAATATCTGAACAGAAATACAAATGTCTGAATGTCAATAGTTTGCCAACTGTTATTTAGTTTATTAATTAGTTACTTATCAAACAGTCTGTGTAGAAGTATCCATATTGCAAGAACTGCCTCTTAATTCCCTTTTCTTTTTAGATCCAGCCCAGAGTGAAGTTATGGGCGAACCACATCTTATGATGGAGTACAAACTTGGCCTACAATAATTAACTGACATTCCTGAAAATTTTAGAGACAAGTATTGCTTCCTGTTGCTCTGCATAGGCTGTTCTGAATGTTTCAGAAACAACTAAAATAAAGACCTCCTCACAAGTGACTGGTCCAAATAAAGAGTAATATAACACGTGGATTTTAAATGCAGGACAACAAGAAAAATGTTAAGTTTATGGGTAAACAAAAGTGGACTGCCAACAAAGGCCAAGCTCTTCCAAAATAATTCCTTATTAAAATAGCTTGAACACCAGTTGCATTAGTGTAAAAACATAGCAACATATTAAGTTGCACACTCTTTAAAATGCCTTGTCATTTATGACCTGACTTAAGATGTGAAAAATGTCCCAAGATTACATCAGTTATTTCAAATGTGGATTGATTTTGTCTGTAAAGATTTAATATCCAATAGGGTTGCAGTGCTATTATTGAGTCACTTTTATAGAAGATCAGAGATTTTGTACCAAAACAAATGCTGAAATACTTTGATCTAGGAGTAGGATGCTCCTAGTATTTGTTGAAAACCAAGTTGGCTGTGCATTTCGTTTTAATGCCAACGTTATTGCCTATTGATCAGAAGGTTGTATCCTTAAGTGATTTAATGTACCCATGATGCTTCATAACTTGTTTACTTGGTACAGTGTACAAGAAAGTACATTTTGATTCCTCAGTTTAACCTTTAAGTCCTATTGGGAGAGTGTTGTCTGAAAACGTGTTTCTATATTGAAAACTCATCTGCTACAATTAGATAAAACTCTTCAGGATCCATTAATTTTGCTGATGAGCAAAAAGAAAATAGCATAATTTTTTCAGATTCCATAAAACTTGATGCTGGTTGGCAGACAAAGAGCCAGATTGTGTCAGAAAGGGAAGCAGAGGAGAAGTTTAAATGTCAGGTTACTATACATTTTGCTCCCTCTCCTTTCCCTCTCTGTACCCCCATGTAAAAATGTGTTATCTATAAAGTAAACAAAAGTCTTGAATTTATTTCAAAAATGGTGGAATTTTTTAGGATTGCAATCTTGTCACTTTGAGCAGAAATGTAGTTGATTCTGTGTTTTTTAATTCCTGAAATAAAAATGGGTATGATATTTGAGTTTGGATTTGACTCATTATTTTATCACTACTTAGATGGTTAATCTTTATAAGGAATATGAAGCAGTAAATTACTCAGCACGTTTCACTCATGCAAGCTTGGGTGTCTGAGACAGAATTTTATTATATATTTTATTAAAAATGGTGCATAAGTGTAAATATAATTGTCCTGTCATTTCAGATGCCCTCCAGAATAACATACGTTTTACCATAATGACCATTGCAACCTGTAACTACTTGAACTAAATTTTGGTTTGAAAATTCATTTTGAAGCAAGTGCTCAAAGATTAAAACACTTGTTTCAAGGCACGGTACAACCATATCCTGATTGAATAAGCCCCATCTGGAAGAGACTTTAGAATTTTCATTATTTCTGGATCTCGAACCAATTTTTTAAATATCCTAGTCAAAACAAAATCTGTATAACTTTCCTACATGATCCTGTTTCACAGATTAAACTTTATTTTTAAAGTTGTAAGTGTGGAATTTGGATTTTGCGCCTACAAAACATTTTTTCATTTTGGGCAGTTTGTACACATTTCTAAGACTTTAACCACCAGCAGGTGCTAACTGTACACTCTATGGGAAATGCCACTCGTTAAAAGCCACTCTGGAATCAGAGTTTATGGTGCAACAGTAATCATTGCTGCTCACCATGTCATCATCCTTGGATTTGAACTAAGATTATGGTAGTAATAGAGCAAATAACTCCAAAGACCTCTATATAATGAGCATGATTTTTTTTGCATTAAATAAATCAGGTGGAGAGATTCATAATCGCAAGCTTTTCCTTTGATATCAGCATAGAATTCCTACACTGCAGAAGGAGGCCATTCGGCCCATCGAGTCTGCACCGACAATAAACCCACCCCAGGCCCAAACCCCACACATTTACTCCACTAGTCCCTCTAACCTACACATCCTGGGACACTAAGCGGCAATTTAGCATAGCCAGTTCACCTAACCTGCACATGTTTGGAGTGTGGGAGGAAACCGGAGCACCCAGAGGAAACCCACGCAGACACGGGGAGAATGTGCAAACTCCACGTAGTGACCCAAGCCGGGAATCGAACCCAGGTCCTTGGAGCTGTGATGCAGCAATGCTAAGCACTGCGCTGCGCATATAATAGGCATTGCCTGAACAATTTTATACAATTGTAGTAGACAATCATTCAGAATAAAATGTGAAAATTTGTCATGATTGAAACACCTGGCTGTTTCTGCAGGGGCTGCAAAAGAACGCAAGCAAACAGGACCATAAAAAATCTATTGAAGTACTCGGGTTTTATGGCAAGGGATATAGAACACAAAAGCGAAGTAGTGATGACAGATCTAAAACTTGGGAGTGAAACCATCGATGAGTTACTGTGTACAGTTTGGACTGCAGACTGTAGATGTTGCAGCAAAGGGAGAGTATAGCACGGATTCACTAGGATGTTGTCTGGTTATTAGAAATACAAATACAAAAGAAGATTTGAAAAATTGAGTATTAGAATAGATTAAAAGTTAATTTGATAGAGACATATAAAATTTTAAAGCAAGGGACAGTAATTGAGGCATTTAGAACAAAGGGGCATGGAGACATGATTAAATGCAAGAGAATTGAGATAAGCCTATTTTAAAAAGGTGAATTTTGAGGCTGGTGAATGACCTGATTTTGTATTTATATAGCACAATTAAGTAAAACACCCCAAGGCACTGCACAGGAGCACTATCAAAAAAGATTCAACACCAGCAACATAAGATGTTCAAGAAGATGATTAAATGCTTAGTCAAAGTTGGTTTTAAGGAGTCTTGGGGCTGGAGAGATTTGGGGAAGGAATTCCAGAACTTGGGGCCTTGACAGTTGAATGCATAGCCACCAATGGCGGAGCAATTAAAATTGGAGAAACACAACATACTACAATTAAAAACGCACAAATATTTTGGAGGGTTGGAGGAGGTTAGAGATAAGGAACAATTACATGGAGGGTTTTGGACACAGATGAAAATTGAGGTTTTGCTCAACTGGCAGCAGAGTAGGTTAATGAACACAAGGCTGGCTGGACAGGATACCAGCAAGAAGTTTAACAACACCAGGTTAAAGTCCAACAGGTTTATTTGGTAGCAAATGCCACAAGCTTTCAGAGCCTTAAGCCCCTTCTTCAGGTGAGTGGGAATTCCGTTCACAAACAGGGCATATAAAGACACAAACTCAATTTACAGAATAATGGTTGGAATGCGAATACTTATAGCTAATCAAGTCTTTAAGGTACAAACAATGTGAGTGGCGAGAGCATTAAGACAGGTTAAAGAGATGTATATTGTCTCCAGACAGTGAGACTCTGCAGGTCCATCCCAGCTGTGGGGATTACAGATAGTGTGACATGAACCCAATATCCCGGTTGAGGCCGTCCTCATGTGCGGAACTTGGTTATCAGTTTCTGCTCAGTGACTCTGCGTCGTCGTGTGTCGTGAAGGCCGCCTTGGAGAACGCTTACCCGAATATCAGAGGCCGAATGCCCGTGACCACTGAGGTGCTCCCCAACAGGAAGACAACAGTCTTGCCAGTGATTGTCGAGTGGTGTTCATTCATCCGTTGTTGCAGCGTCTGCATAGTTTCCCCAATGTACCATGCCTCAGGACATCCTTTCCTGCAGCGTATCAGGTAGACAAAATTGGCCGAGTTGCAAGAGTATGTACCGTGTACTTGGTGGATGGTGTTCTCACGTGAGATGATGGCATCTGTGTCGATCCGGCAGAGGTTGCTGTGGTAGGGTTGTGTGGTGTCATGGTGACTGTTCTCCTGAAGGCTGGGTAGTTTGCTGCGGACAATGGTCTGTTTGAGGTTGTGCGGTTGTTTGAAGACGAAGTGGGGGTGTGGGGATGGCCTTGGCGAGATGTTCGTCTTCATTAATGACATGTTGAAGGCTCCGGAGGAGATGCCGTAGCTTCTCCGCTCCAGGGAAGTACTGGACGACGAAGGGTACTCTGTCCACCGTGTCCCGTGTTTGTCTTCTGAGGAGGTCGGTGCGGTTTTTCGCTGTGGCGCATCGGAACTGTCAATCGATGAGTCGAGCGCCATATCCTGTTCTTATGAGGGCATCTTTCAGCATCTGGAGGTGTCTGTTGCGATCCTCCTCATTTGAGCAGATCCTGTGTATTCGGAGGGCTTGTCCGTAGGGGTTGGCTTCTTTAACGTGTTTAGGGTGGAAGCTGGAGAAGTGGAGCATTGTGAGGTTATCCATCGGCTTGCGGTACAGTGAGGTGCTGAGGTGACCGTTCTTAATGGAGATGCGTGTGTCCAAGAATGCAATCGATTCCAGAGAGTAGTCCATGGTGAGTCTGATGGTGGGATGGAACTTGTTGATGTCTTCAAATAGTTGTTTCAGTGATTGTTCACCATGAGTCCAAAGGAAGAAAATGTCATCGATGTATCTAGTGTATAGCATCGGTTGATGGTCCTGTGTGGTGAAGAAGTCTTGTTCAAACCTGTGCATGAAGATGTTGGCATATTGAGGTGCAAGTTTGGTCCTCATGGCTGTTCCGTGTGTCTGGATGAAGAACTGGTTGTTGAAGGTGAAGACATTGTGGTCCAGGTTGAAGCGGATGAGTTGTAAAATTGCATCTGGAAACTGGCAGTTGTCAGCGCTGAGCACTGAGGCCGTTGCAGCAATGCCATCATCATGGGGGATGCTGGTGTAGAGTGCCGAGACATCCATTGTGACGAGGAGCGCTCCTGGTTCAACTGCTCCATGTGTGCCATGTTTCTGTAGGAAGTCTGTAGTGTCGCGACAAAAGCTGGGGGTTCTTTGTACAATGGGTTTCAGGATGACCTCAACATAGCCGGAGAGGTTCTCGCACAGGGTCCCATTGCCCGATGCAATGGGACGGCCGGGTGTGTTTGCCTTGTGCATCTTCAGGAGGCAGTAGAGATCTCCAACGCGGGGAGTACGTGGGATGAGAGCACGGAGGGTGCTCTGAAGGTCCGGATCAAAGGTCTTGATCAGAGTGTTGAGTTGACGGGTGTGTTCTTTGGTCGGATCTGCGGGTAACTGTCTGTAGTGTTCCTCGTTATTTAGTTGTCGGTACTCCACTTCTCCAGCTTCCACCCTAAACACGTTAAAGAAGCCATCCCCTACGGACAAGCCCTCCGTATACACAGGATTTGCTCAGATGAGGAGGATCGCAACAGACACCTCCAGACGCTGAAAGATGCCCTCATAAGAACAGGATATGGTGCTCGACTCATCGATCGACAGTTCCGACGCACCACAGCGAAAAACCGCACCGACCTCCTCAGAAGACAAACACGGGACACGGTGGACAGAGTACCCTTCGTCGTCCAGTATTTCCCTGGAGCGGAGAAGCTACGGCATCTCCTCCGGAGCCTTCAACATGTCATTGATGAAGACAAACATCTCGCCAAGGCCATCCCCACACCCCCACTTCTTGCCTTCAAACAACCGCACAACCTCAAACAGACCATTGTCCACAGCAAACTACCCAGCCTTCAGGAGAACAGTCACCACGACACCACACAACCCTGCCACAGCAACCTCTGCAAGACGTGCCGGATCATCGACACAGATGCCATCATCTCACGTGAGAACACCATCCACCAGGTACACGGTACATACTCTTGCAACTCGACCAACGTTGTCTACCTGATACGCTGCAGGAAAGGATGTCCCGAGGCATGGTACATTGGGGAAACCATGCAGACGCTGCGACAATGGATGAATGAACACCGCTCGACAATCACCAGGCAAGACTGTTCTCTTCCTGTTGGGGAGCACTTCAGCGGTCACGGGCATTCGGCCTCTGATATTCGGGTAAGCGTTCTCCAAGGCGACATTCACGACACACGACAGCAAAGAGTCGCTGAGCAGAAACTGATAGCCAAGTCCCGCACACATGAGGATGGCCTCAACCGGGATGTTGGGTTCATGTCACACTATTTGTAATCCCCACAGCTGGGATGGACCTGCAGAGTCTCACTGTCTGTCCTGTCTGGAGACAATATACATCTCTTTAACCTGTCTTAATGCTCTCTCCACTCACATTGTTTGTACCTTAAAGACTTGATTAGCTGTAAGTATTCGCATTCCAACCATTATTCTGTAAATTGAGTTTGTGTCTTTATATGCCCTGTTTGTGAACAGAATTCCCACTCACCTGAAGAAGGGGCTTAAGGCTCTGAAAGCTTGTGGCATTTGCTACCAAATAAACCTGTTGGACTTTAACCTGGTGTTGTTAAACTTCTTACTGTGTTTACCCCAGTCCAACGCCGGCATCTCCACATCAGGATACCAGCAGCAGAGTTTTAGATGACTTCAAGCTTATGGAAGCTTTGGAATACAGGAAGCCAGTGGGAATTTAATGGAATAGTCGAGTCTTTGATTAAAGGGTAAGGAAAGGAGGGTAGTGCTAATTGGGGACTCTACGGTGAGGGGGTCAGATAGGCGTTTTTGCGGACACAGACGGGACTCTCGGATGGTGGTTTGTCTCCCTGGTGCAGGGGTCCGGGATGTCTCTGGTCGAGTCCCAGAAATCCTGAAGGGGGAGGGAGAGGAGCCGAAGGTCGTGATGCATATAGGTACTGCTGACATAGGTAGGAAGAGGGAAGGGGTCATGAAAAGAGAATATAGGGAGTTAGGTAGACAGCTGAGAAAGAGGAATGCAAAGGTAGTAATCTCGGGATTGCTGCCTGTGCCGCGGGAGAGTGAGAACAGGAATCGGTGGAGAATGAATGCGTGGCTGAGGGACTGGAGCAAGGGACAAGGATTTGGGTACTTGGATCATTGGGACCTCTTTAGGGGCAGGTGTGACCTGTTTAAAAAAGACGGGTGGCACTTGAATCCTAGGGGGACCAATATCCTGGCGGGAAGGTTGGCTAAGGCTACTGGAGAGACTTTAAACTAGAAAGGTTGGGGGGAGGGAATCGAAATGAGGGGACTGAGAGCGAGGAGGTTAGCTCGCAAATAGATAAGGAATGTAAACAGGGTAAGAGGGAGGTTAGACGAGTGATGGAGAAGGGAAGTGCTCAGGCTGAAGGTCTGAGATGTGTCTATTTTAATGCCAGGAGTGTAGTGAATAAAGTGGATGAGCTTAGAGCGTGGATTGCTGCTTCGAATTGTGATGTGGTGGCCATTACGGAGACTTGGATGTCTCAGGGACAGGACTGGGTGCTTCAGGTGCCGGGTTTTAGATGTTTCAGGAAGGACAGGGAGGGAGGCAAGAGAGGGGGGGGAGTGGCACTGTTGATCAGGGATAGTGTCACGGCTGTAGAGAAGGTGGACGCCGTGGAGGGATTGACTACGGAGTCTCTGTGGGTGGAGGTTAGGAACAGGAAGGGGTCGGTAACGTTGCTGGGTGTTTTCTATAGGCCGCCCAATAGTAACAGAGATGTTGAGGAGCAGATGGGGAAACAGATCCTGGAGAGATGTAGGAATAACAGAGTTGTCATGATGGGAGATTTTAATTTCCCAAACATAGATTGGAATATCCCTAGGGCTAGGGGTTTGGATGGAGAGGAGTTTGTCAGGTGTGTCCAGGAGAGTTTCCTGACACAGTATGTGGATAAGCCTACTAGAGGAGAGGCTGTACTTGATCTGGTGCTGGCTAATGAACCTGGACAGGTGGAGGATCTCTCGGTGGGTGAGCATCTTGGGGATAGCGATCATAATTCTATCTCCTTCACGATAGCATTGGAAAGAGATAGGATCAGGCAGGCTAGGAAAGTGTTTCTCTGGAGTAAAGGGAAATACAGTGTCATCAGGGAGGAAATTAGACGGGTAAATTGGAAGGAGGCATTCTTGGGGAAAAGTACCGAAGGAAAGTGGAGGATTTTCAAGGAATGTTTGTCTGGAGCTCTGCATGACAACGTTCCGATGAGACAGGGGGGTGTTGGTAGGGTACGGGAACCGTGGTGCACGAAGGTTGTGATGAACCTGGTGAATAAGAAAAGAGAGGCGTACAGAAGGTTCAGAGAGCTAGGAGGTGTTAAGGATTTAGAGGAGTATACGGGATGTAGGAAGGATCTTAAGAAGGAAATTAGGAGAGCGAGAAGGGGTCATGAGAAGGCCTTGGCGGGTAAGATTAAGGAGAATCCCAAGGCTTTCTACAAATATGTCAAGAGTAAAAGGATGAGATGTGAAGGCATAGGACCCTTAAAAGGTGAAGGGAGAAAAGTTTGTGCGGAACCGTTAGAAATGGCGGAGCTGCTTAATGAATACTTTACCTCGGTATTCACGGTGGAAAGGGATCTGGGTGGTTGTACTGCTGGTTTGCGGTGGACAGAAAGGATCGAGCATGTGGACATAAAGAAAGAGGATGTGTTGGAACTATTGAATGGCATCAAGGTTGGTAAGTCGCCGGGACCGGATGGGATGTACCCCAGGTTACTGTGGGAGGCGAGGGAGGAGATTGCGGAGCCTTTGGCGATGATCTTTGCATCGTCGATGGAGACGGGAGAGGTTCCGGAGGATTGGAGGATTGCAGATGTGGTCCCTATATTCAAGAAAGGGAACAGGGACAGCCCGGGAAATTACCGACCGGTGAGTCTAACCTCAGTGGTTGGTAAGTTGATGGAGAGGATCCTGAGAGACAGGATTTATGATCATCTAGAGAAGTTTAGTATGATCAAAAGTAGTCAGCACGGCTTTGTCAAGGGCAGGTCGTGCCTTACGAGCCTGGTTGAGTTCTTTGAAAATGTGACCAAACACATTGACGAAGGAAGAGCGGTGGATGTGGTCTATATGGACTTCAGCAAGGCGTTCGATAAGGTCCCCCATGCAAGACTTCTTGAGAAAGTGAGAGGGCATGGGATCCAAGGGGCTGTTGCCTTGTGGATCCAGAACTGGCTTGCCTGCAGAAGGCAGAGAGTGGCTGTGGAGGGGTCTTTCTCTGCATGGAGGTCAGTGACCAGTGGAGTGCCCCAGGGATCTGTTCTGGGACCCTTGCTGTTTGTCATTTTCATAAATGACCTGGATGAGGAAGTGGAGGGATGGGTTGGTAAGTTTGCTGACGACACCAAGGTAGGTGGTGTTGTGGATAGTTTGGAGGGATGTCAGAAGTTGCAGCGAGACATAGATAGAATGCAAGACTGGGCGGAGAAGTGGCAGATGGACTTCAACCCAGATAAGTGTGTGGTGATCCATTTTGGCAGATCCAATGGGATGAAGCAGCAGTATAATATGAAGGGTACCATTCTTAGCAGTGTAGAGGATCAGAAGGACCTTGGGGTCCGGGTCCATAGGACTCTTAAATCGGCCTCGCAGGTGGAGGATGCGGTCAAGAAGGCGTACGGCGTACTGGCCTTCATTAATCGAGGGATTGAGTTTAGGAGTCGGGAGATAATGCTGCAGCTTTATAGGACCCTGGTTAGACCCCACTTGGAGTACTGCGCGCAGTTCTGGTCACCTCATTACAGGAAAGATGTTGAAACCATTGAAAGGGTGCAGAGGAGATTTACAAGGATGTTGCCTGGATTGGGGGGCATGCCTTATGAGGATAGGTTGAGGGAGCTTGGTCTCTTCTCCCTGGAGAGACGAAGGATGAGAGGTGACCTGATAGAGGTTTACAAGATGTTGAGAGGTCTGGATAGGGTAGACTCTCAGAGGCTATTTCCAAGGGCTGAAATGGTTGCTACGAGAGGACACAGGTTTAAGGTGCTGGGGGGTAGGTACAGAGGAGATGTCAGGGGTAAGTTTTTCACTCAGAGGGTGGTGGGTGAGTGGAATCGGCTGACGTCGGTGGTGGTGGAGGCAAACTCGTTGGGGTCTTTTAAGAGACTTCTGGATGAGTACATGGGATTTAATGGGATTGAGGGCTATAGATAGGCCTAGAGGTGGGGATGTGATCGGCGCAACTTGTGGGCCGAAGGGCCTGTTTGTGCTGTGGCTTTCTATGTTCTAAAGAAAATAATTTTGTTACCTTGTACCCTGGCTTTCAGTTAAAACTAAACTCAAAATGGTCTTTTCCCTAAAGGTTGCCCCTGGTTGCTAAATAACATCGCATTCTTTCCCCCAATCTCTTAATTACTTTACACGTCATAAACTCTCAGCACAATAGGAACACAGTTTCATGTTTACTTGTGTTGTTTTGCAGCCCCTACGGAAACAGCCAAGTGTTTCAATCATGACAAATTTCCACATTTTGTTCTGAATGATTGCATACCATCATTGATTTGATTTGATTTATTATTGTCACATGTATTAGTATTCAATGAAAAGTATTGTTTCTTGCGCGCTATACAGACAAAACATACCATTCATAGCGAATGTAGTGTTACAGTCATAGCTAGGGTGTAGACAAAGATCAACTTAATGCAAGGTAAGTCCATTCAAAAGTCTGACAGCAGCAGGGAAGAAGCTGTTCTTGAGTCGGTGGTACGTGACCTCAGACTTTTGTATCTTTTTCCTGAAGGAAGAAGGTGGAAGAGAGAATGTCCGGGGTGCATGGGGTCCTTAATTGCTGGCTGCTTTGCTGAGACAGCGGGAAGTGTAGACAGAGTCAATGGATGGGAGGCTGGTTTGCATGATGGATTGGGCTACATTCATGACATTTTGTAGTTCCTTGCGGTCTTGGGCAGAGCAGGAGCCATACCAAGCTGCGATATAACCAGAAAGAATACTTTCTATGATGCATCTGTAAAAGTTGGTAACAGTTGTAGCTGACATGCTAAATTTCCTTAGTCCATTGTATAGAATTGTGCAGGCAATGCCTATTATATGCTGACATCAAAGGAGAAGCTTGTGATTATGAATCTCATCTCCACCTGATTTACTTAATGCAAAGAAAATCGTACTAACTATGTAGAGGTCTTTGGAGTGATTTGCTCTAAATGATGGCTGGGATTTTTGGGTGGTGATTGACGATAGAGCTGTCAGAGTTGGCCTTCATTGCTCCTTTGGAACAGTAATCTCTGGAGGTCACACACGTGGAAATGCAGAAATTGGAATACTCGAAGAGGCCATTTGGCCCATTGAGTATGTGCTTGCTCTTTCAAAGAGTAATTTGGTTGATCTCACTCCCACACTCTTCCCCCCCCCCCCCCCCCCCCCCCCATAACACTGCAATTTGTACTTCAAGTATTTATCCAATTCCCTTCTGAAAGGTGTTACATGTTTGGGGCTGTTGTTATGCTGTCACTTAAGAGTCGAGTCATGTGTATAGTTTGAGTTCATCGGCTGCTTCGTGGGCTTTTGCCCAGTCTAGATCAAGCCTCTATAGAGTCAACAGTTAATCAATAAACCTGCGTTGTTGTTTTCACCCAATCCCACGTGCTATCACTTTACATTCTTTTATCCAACAAGTGCAGTATGTAACAAAGGGTCAGGATTGCTGAATGTATACCCACCACCCTTTACACAGTGCGTTCAAAATCCTAACCATTCATCGCAAAAAGCTTTTCCTCATGTTGCCTCTGGGTCTTTTGCCAATCACCTTATATTTGTGCCCTCTGGTGGTTGATATAGAACAAGTCATGTCAAAGTTGTCTTGGAAAAAAAAAGTAAGAAAACAACACCAGGTTAAAGTCCAACAGGTTTATTTGGTAGCAAAAGCCACACAAGCTTTCGGAGCCTTAAGCCCCTTCTTCAGGTGAGTGGGAATTCTGTTCACAAACAGGGCATATAAAGACACAGACTCAATTTACAGAATAGTGATTGGAATGCGAATACTTACAGCTTTCCAACCATTATTCTGTAAATTGAGTTTGTGTCTTTATATGCCCTGTTTGTGAACAGAATTCCAACCACTATTCTGTAAATTGAGTTTGTGTTTTTATATGCCCTGTTTGTGAACAGAATTCCCACTCACCTGAGGAAGGGGCTTAAGGCTCCGAAAGCTTGTGGCTTTTGCTACCAAATCAACCTGTTGGACTTTAACCTGGTGTTGTTAAACTTCTTACTGTGTTTAACCCAGTCTAACGCCGGCATCTCCACATCTTGGAAAAAAGAAGCCAAGGTATGCTGTTAATTGATATTTAATTGAATTTGTAGCAGCAATGATTGCCTCAAAATGGGAATCTTTCTCCCTTGAACTATTCTTTGTGCCCTGGCCAAAGGTTTGAACAGCCAGGCTTTTCCTAAGCATTTACCAATACAGTCGTCACTGTAGGGCATATACAGACCCAAACTCAATTTACAAGATAATGGTTGGAATGCGAGTCCTTACAGGTAATCAAGTCTTCAAGACTTGGACAATAAAGATCGACTTTACTCAACTGCACTCAATTAGAAAATTAAAGAATAACTAAACTGGAGGCATTTTCATAGGATTGACCTCAGTGAGTTTATTTGATAAGTAGACTTGCCATATACACCAGGAAGATCCCATATTTGATCCCTATTCTGGACTGAGTTAGCTCATCTTAGTTGGGCAACAGGAGAAGCACCTCGATATTTTTGAATTAGTAATTAAAATTGGGGCACGGTTCATATTTTTAATCACTTTTGATCCAGAAACTGCTGGAAGCCTGCATGTTGTTAAAATAGATTTTAAAAAGGGACCAGGTTTGACAGTGGTGAATTTAAAATTGAGCAGGTTGCTAACAGAGTGGAGGCTCGTATTTGCTGAACATGAGGGCAGAATCTGAGATAAGATCCATAAACCATTTGTAGTCCCAAAATTTACTCACCTGCGGCAGATCAATTCCACAGCTCACAGTATACCCAAAGTATGCTTGAACTGCAGTCATTATTACATGAAATCGCATAGGGGAATTTTAACCCGAAAAAAAGAGAGGGGATTTGGGTTGGATGGGAATTGTTAAAAATCTGAACCCAACGAGGGCAGCACAATGGTGCGGTGGCGCAGTGGTTAGCACTGCTGCCTCACAGCGCCAGGGACCCAGGTTCAATTCCAGCCTTGGGTCACTGTACACTGTACAGTGTTTGCACTTTCTCCCCGTGTCTGCATGGGTTTCCTCCGGGTGCACCCAGAGGAAACCCACGCAGACGTGGGGGGAATGTGCAAACTCCACATAGATAGTGACCCGAGGCAGGAATTGAACCCGGGTCCCTGGCGTGAGGCAGCAGTGCTAACCGCTGTGCCACCATGCCACCCATGTTGTTGTGTATTGCTCCTCTTGCTCAGTAATCACATAGTGAGACTGTTCATAGCTGAGTCATCCTCAACGAGGATGTCATTTTTCAGTTTTCAGGTAATTCAACAAATCAATCCTGGAGTCACAGGTCTTTGGGCAGGGAGGACATGTGTTGCCCTGAGGAAGAGAAGCTCTTAAGAGGCAGGGTTCTGTTCTCTCTCTCTCCACTTTTGCCTTTTCTCTACAACAGCATTTACACAGTTTCCAATTGTATTGCATGGGGCATCACCACGTGGCATCCATAGAATTCCTAGTGTTCTGGCCCATTTGGCCCATCGAGTCTGCACCAATTCTCCCCACCCCCGTGCTCTATCCCCATAATCCTGCACATTTACCATGGCTAATTCATATAACCAACTCATCTTTGGACACTAAGGGGCAATTTAACATAGCCAATTCACCGACCCTTTATGGTCAATTTCTTCCAAGCAATGATGTTCTTTTGTGCCTTATCCAATGAGATTTTCGGTTTTCGTACATTTTCCCTGTCCTTCTCGAGATTGAAAGCCACTCTTTAAATTCTAAAAAGAGAATCTATTTCAGAAGCTGATTATTTGACATGTGGATTCATGTCCAGAGCAGTGGAGCTTATGTTGCATGATCATGGTTGCAGTGAGAATTGGCTTTGGTGAAGATGCTGGAGTTTGTTCACCTGTTTTCCCCCTTGACCTTAAGTATCCTGTGGCGACGCTGCTGCTAGAATTTCCCCAACATCTGGAGGTGCCCCTGGTAGGTGGCCTATTTCTCACTGTCATACAGAAGGGTGGTGACAGCAGCATTATACATTAAAGCCTTTGCTATCTTATGGAGATCTCTGCTGTCAAAGACCCTGTTGTACATTTTTTGGAAGGCTGCACTGGCACTGCAGATATAGTTCCAAAGAGTTGATGTGATTTTTGGCCAGAGGAAGCCAGACATGATCTTTGTCGCTCGACAACTCAAAGAGCTCTATGTGGCCATTATTGATCTGTCAAAGACTTTTGATTCCAACAATGAAGTCCTTTTGGAAAGTCTTGCAGACACTTGGGTGTCCAGCAAGATTTGTTACTATCCAGTGACTCTAGCATGACAGTAATGCAGCAATCATTCTTTACAATGGATTGGAGACTGAACTCCTTTGTATCTGGATGGACATCAAGCAAGGCTATGAAATTGTGCTAACTCTTTGCACTATTTACTTTAGCACAGTCACAGCCATTCGTGACCAAGGGTTCATAATTGGGTTTTGACTCAACAGGAAGCTTTACAAGCGCAAAAATCTGAGAGTTGAGACTAAGGTGACCGTCTAGCGTATCCACGATTTACAGTATGCCTCCAATTGCGCAGTTACAGCAAGTGACATTCAGATCTCCTTCAACCTCTTCAGCTACGCTTACAAAAGGATTACTCACTTACTTAACATATCAGTAAGATCAATATCCTCCAGGAACCCTCCCCTGAACAAGCACCTACACCTCCAGCTAATGGGGAGACCTCAGATGTCATTGAGAACTTCCCACACCGTAACAGCTTCCATTCAACAGGTCACAATAGAGCAGGAGATCCAACACAGTCTCCTGCTGGAAACTGATGTACAACTGCACATCAATGAGAAGAAGACCAGGCCAGTTGAATAATTTGCTTACTCTCTGGCCAGGGACAAGAAAAATATTCACCTCGGGGGAGATGTGTAGCCTGGATCCAGAGAGTAGTATCTCAGCATGTACCAAATGTTTGAGGAAAGAAAGACGTGAAATATTGGAATTATAAAGGATTGATGATCCATTCGACAGTGACTGCTGCTTTGTTTCAAGAGATGCTTCAGAGTGACAAGACCAAAACATGTCCATCTCAAGTATAAAAATACTTGAAGTATATATCCCTACTGGAATGCCACCTGTGACAGTATCCATTCTGCACAGTTACAACCACTGGCAACAGAATTGGTGAAGGCAGAAGAATGTCACATCAGTTGACTGCAACAAACCCAGAAACAATCATACTCACAATCTTTTTACCGAGTGTCCAGTGGGTGGCGCTATAAGCCAATCAATCCCACATCAAGCAGAATTACATCTCAGAATTGCAGGGGATAAAACAGAGCCAATATCTCAGATCACAACCATCCACCAGAACCAGCAGCACCCAGATTCAAAAAAAAAGTTTATTTATTAGTCACGAGTAAGGCTTGCATTAACGCTGCAATGAAGTTACTGTGAAATTCCCCTCGTCGCCACACTCCGGCGCCTGTTCGGGTCAATGCACCTAACCAGCACGTCTTTCAGAATGTGGGAGGAAACCGGAGCACCCGGAGGAAACCCACACAGACATGGGGAGAACATGCAAACTCCACACACACAGTGACCCAAGCCGGGGATCAAATCCAGATCCCTGGCGCTGTGAGGCAGCAGTGCTAACCACTGTGCCACCCCTCAAATCCCGCAGGAAACATGGGAAGGGGAGGAAGGACCAAGCAAGAAGGCCTATGATAGGGTGGAAGGCACTGTAGGGATATCATAGAATCCCTGTATATGCCCTGTTTGTGAACACAACTCCTCACTCGCCTGAAGAAGGAACCTGAGACTCCGAAAGCCCGTGCTGCCAAATAAACCTGTTGGACTTTAACCTGGTGTTGTGAGACTTCTTACTGTGCTTACCCCAGTCCAACACTGGTATCTCCACATTCTGCATGACCACAAGGGTCTTGACAACTATTACTGGACTCAGTACTCAACATGCAGTTGATAAGGAGAACACAGTGGTTGAATCATGATTTATTCTTCATCATATTATAAACACTAGCCAGAAATCCCTGGAGACTGGCAACATTGTAATGATGTAAAAGTCCCAGGAAATCATTGCTTATTCCACACCGTAATGGAATGCTACTTCCCATGAATCCCTTCACCAAAACATTTTGAATAGTTGGTTATCATAGCTTTGACCCCACTAATATTAATGACAATCAAAGCTCTACCCTCCTTCCGTGTGTCCTACTCCTGCCTCTTCGACAAGCTGCTCTCCAGCCCACTTCTGAAGTCCTTGTTGCTACAACTAATCCTCCAAACCCAAAGGCAGACCCTACTGGACCATGCATGACTGCAAACAGTTTTGACAAACACCAGTGCAGCAGCAGCAAGTTCTTTACTTTCTCAATAGTCCGAATTAAGTTTATCCAGTTAGAAAATAGTTCAGAAAGGACTCAGAGATTAACCAGCAGGATGTGTAGTGGATAAACCTTCTTAAAAGCCACTGCTGAAAGGTCCTTCCTGCCCATTTGCATGAGTGGCTGTGCAAAGTTTAATAAATGGCAAGTCCAATTTTGGTGCACCCCAATATTAGAAATTGATCCCGCAACAAATCATAGAATCCCTACAGTGCAGAAGGAGGCCATTCGGCCCATCGAGTCTGCACCGACTACAATCCCACCCATGCCCTATTCCCATGCGTTTACCCTAGCTAATCCCCCTGATGCTAAGGGGCAATTTAGGATGGCCAATCCACCTGAACCACACATCTTTGGACTGTGGGAGGAAACCGGAGCACCCGGAGGAAACCCACGCAGACAGAAAGAGAACGTGGAAACTCCGCACAGACAGTGACCCAAGCCTGGAATCGAACCTGGGTCCCTGGAGCTGTGAGGCAGCAGTGCTAACCATAAGCTGCAAATGTGGGAACCTAATTCAAATACTTTGTTCACTGTTTTAAATAAAGCTGGTGTATGTTCTACAGACTTGCAGCTTAATACGAGCACACTGTCTGCCCTTGGGATGTTTAGGCTCCTAATAAAAGTTTGAATTTGTTCATTTCCAATTGCCGTCATCCGCAAGACATGTAAATTTTACATGAGCATTGTTTAAAAATACTACAATCTCGCAATATTTTTGCTTTCAGGAGAAAGAGATGGGAATAAAAGATTTCCCCTCCACACCCCATACCCTGAATTCATTGTTACAACTATAAAAAAGATGCAAAATGTTATTTTATTGTAATTTGTAAGTGGCTCATTCGAGATTTTATTAATATATAAGCAATTAAAACAGCATTTGCTGCCCCAATCTGATACAAAGTTAAATATTTAAAGAGTTCAGTACAGAACTAACACACATATCTATCATATTCTCAAGAAGCACTGATTAATATAACACTTGTGTTATCTTTATTTTTGTAGTTTATATTAATTGGAAATACATCAATAATCATACAGTTGGCTTCGAAAATTGAATCATTTACATCTTTCCTGATTATGAAACAAACATTTGTGAAGTCCCCATTAGTTACTTGCTGAGGTACAAAGCTTACAAATAAACACTTTACATTATAAGTCTGCTTATCCTTGTACATGTCTAAAATTATTCATAATGTGTTCCCATATTAATGAATAGGGAGTAGTGTGAAAACAAAACATTTTTTAGACTTTCCTAATAAGGCATTGGACTTACTGTACATTGTAAATATTGTTCTATTTTGTAAACCTAAAAATGGGGAAAACACAATTTAACACGAGTTGGTCAGTTTAAGTGGAAAGGGCGAGTTCAGCAAGTTTTATGGAACTAACAAGAGATCAATTTTATTACTTCAGAACTCTCTTTCAATCCGTACATTAGGTCGGCACACTGATAAAGGTTCTTACATCTCAAAAAAATATTCTCAGATTTCATATTTTATACCTTCTCAAGGGTAATTAGAAATGAACAACAAATGCTGACCTTGCCAGTGACACTCACATCCCATGAAAGAATATGTTAAAAATGGTGGGACAGCACACATGGGTTCGTCCTGAGCATGTCCATCCACAAGATCAAACATGTCAACTTAACATTTATAAACAATAATTCAAGCTTAGCTGCAAGTGTATCTAATTCTGCGCCCCATGCCCAGGAAGGTGATGGGTTTGCAGAGGGTGCAGAATTGATTTATTAGAATAGAAGTTAGTATAGAAGCTGGTATAGAAGCCCTACAGTGCAGGAGGAGGCCATTCGGCTCATTGAGCTTGCACCGACAACAATCCCACCTGGGCCCTATCCCCTAACTCCATGTATTTACCCTGCTAATCTCCCTGACACTAAGGGACAATTTAGCATGGCCAGTCACTCCAAACCCTCGCATTTTTGGACTGTGGGAGGAAACCGGAGCACCTAGGGGAAACCCACACAGACACAGGGAAAACGTGCAAACTCCACGCAGACAGTCACCTGAGGCTGGAATTGAACCCAGGTCCCTGGCGCTGTGAGGCAGCAGTGCTAACCACTGCGCCACCCAATGGTTCCAGGGATGAAAGATTAGAGGTGCTTGGATAGATGGGAAAAGATGGAGCTGTACCTCTTAGAACAGAAGAGTCCAAGAGAAGATTTGATGGAGTTGGCGGGCTGAATGGTCTCCATTTGTGCTGTACTATTCTGTGATTCTCAGGTGTCAATGGTGCTGCACTGGGAACTGAAAACCATTACAGTTTCTTACAAAAATGAGTTCTAAAAAGTGTTGCACCATCCAAGTCAATGAAACTTGCACATCCAGATGAGTGGCAAAACTTCTGGCCAATGTTCCCTGCAAAATTTTGCTGTGCGCAGCCAGTTTTTGTCCAATGTGCAGTAACTCCCAATTTGTTTGTAGTTTTTCATGGATGACAAAGTGCTCAGTGTACCTTCCAGGCTGTGGTGCATGTCAACAACTTACACCTATGAAAGCAATTAATTGCAACTACCTTCTTATCTAGAAATGCAGAACCAAACTGCAAATTCATAACAAAATGACTGTGGTTATTGACATACATTAAAAAACAAAGACGCGTTAAGCATTTTAAGGTTGGAAATATCTTTCTATAGGTAGAAGTTATTGCCTATACGTAACATCTTATTATATCTCTCAGAAACATTTCAAATAATGATCAATGAATCTATTTTTGTTGGATTGGTCGAGGACAGAATGTTTTCCAGAATACCAAGAACTCAATGGTTGTCTTATAATACTGATGGATCTATAAACGTCCATCTAATTAGGCAGACAGTAGGCTGGATCTTAACCTGGAGGTGCACCCTGAGCTAGGGGATAATGCTTTGAATTTAGGAAAACCAGCAGTACAGATTTCCATATGCCCCGCAATTCAGCAGGATGACTTTGAATTCTTTTTCATCGGTTGCATTTTCTGGTTCCTTTGGCAGAACAAACAACGCTCTCTCGTGTTAAGATTTAAATGATATGTGGGAATAGAGTAGGTGCTTTGCATTTATATGTTAAAGACACCCAGAGAGTGGGTTCATGTTGACACTGGATGACTGAAGTGGGAATGTCTTACTTTACTGATATGATGGGTAAGAAAATATATTTGTATACTTCAATTTTCAGATTCTGTTTTCTCAACCGTGCACATTGGTGATTAATGGCTTAGTTAAAGAATAACATAACAGGCTGTATGGTGTGGCATTGAATAAAAATTGTAATAAATGGGAACTTTTGATCTTGAAATAAGTTACAAGTGGGGTTGATATTGGGACGATTGCTATTTTTAAATATTTATGAATAACTTGACAAGGGTATATACGCAAAAAATAGTAGTCTAGAAGTATTATCAAATAGGAGACAGAAGAAATTATGAAGAATATTGCAACCAAATTAGGACAGATACCTATTTTAGGTTATGAGCCCAACTGATAGTAGATCCAATTCATGGTTAACCAATTCAAACTTGTAAAGATTTGTGAAATTTTGTTAACAGTTTTTTTCCCTCTTAAAGTCCCATCCAATCTCAAAAAATGGAACATTTCAGCTCCTTTAGTTTCAATTATGCAGAGGTGGGTAGTTTCTCATTAAGACACTGAGTTGAAACTGTGAAAATTAATTTCACTTACAACCCATCACAGCAAGATGAATTTTCATCCCATCAGTCAAGACAGTGACAGAAGAAGTGTTCCAAGATTCCTCCTGACAACTAATGGAAAAACATTTCACAACAAGAATATAATGTAAAAACATCCTTCACATCTACGTGGAAAAACATGAAAATGGGCAGAATAGTTTTGGTTTCAGATTTCCAACATTTTGCTGTTTGGTCACACTTGTATTCGCAGTGTCTCTCGAAGTTCATATATTCTGTGAAAGGGTTGATTACTTTAAATGAATCAACTTGAATTGCAATGAATACCTACTGGATACTTTCTGATATTGACAACATTGTTCCAAACATCAGTTTTTAACTGCATATCAAACTATACAAACATCCTATTGTTGTATAACATGAACAAGCAGACAGATTGGCACACAACAAGGCTTTGAAAGTGGTCAAACAAGATAATCTTACTGCAATCTAACTGTGCAAGAACTAACTGTCATTTTCATTGGTAATCAGTCCAGCGTAATCTCCCTCTTGAGGTCGCCAGCAGAATAAGAAACTGAAGGAACGTGTAACATAGGAATGTACAGTTAGTAAAGCAATTTTGAAATATCACACAAACTCAAAAATGAGCAATAATGGGGTAGAGTTCTGCTTTGGGCACAATCTGTGATTCCAGTGCATGTGCAAACATTTTGGAAAGTATTTTTTTTCATTCAAGCTAATTTGGATATCACCAAATGCAAAACCTGCCATGAACATTAATCGTACAATGTTTTAAAATGTAAATTTGAAAAATAAAATCGCTTTCAAAAAAATCCGTGGTTTTTCAAGGATGGGGATTTGGTAAAGTTTAATTCATACAGTTGAAAATGGGTTTAATCACATAAAATAAGCATTTTAAAATCACACTGTCAGTCTGCCATCTGTGAAACCAGATTTTAAATTGCTGAAAATCACTTTTAAAAATGGTTGCCTCCGTTTTGACGTACCAAAGGTTTCCTGCCTGCCTCTGCTGCAGAGGGTTCTGAGTTGCTGCTCCATGATGGGGTTGTCACCATTCTTCATTGGACAACTGGCCTGGAGGCAGCCAAATAGGATCCCGCCTGGGGTAAAATTGCCAAGGTGGGCCGGCTGTCGGCTAGTACGGATTTGGGAGCTACAGTTCACGATGATGTCACGGCCGTGAAGCTCATGGAAAAATTCAGCCCATAAATTTCCTGCTTCAATTATGCTCATTTCTACCAAGCAATCAATATTCTATCAGTCTCTCAGTCCCACAATGAGGCTACTCTGCAAAGCATACATTCTGTAGTCAACACAGATAAAATTGTACAGAAAGGCAGCTTATACAAAACAGATCCTCTTACTTGTTTACAAGCATCTTTCCAATCTCAGTAATTGCTTAACACCTCAAATAACAAGGGCAGCAGATGCATGAGTACACCATCTCCTGCAAGATCCCCCCCCTAGCCACACAACATCCTAACTTTGTACTATATCACTACTCCTTCACTGACAATGTGGCCAAAAATCCTGGCACTCCCTCACTAATTTCACTGTGGGGTTATCTACACCATGTGAACTCCAGCTCACCATCACCTTCTCAAGGCAATTAGGGATGGGTAATAAATGCTGGCCTAGCCAACAATGCTAGAATCCCATGAAACAAATTTAAACAAGGGCAATTTCCATTATAAATGCTGACAGAGGAATTTATATTGGAATAAGTTGGCAGGAAGGTAGATGCCATTTCTACTTGGGTCGTTACTATTGACAAATAGGAAGGTGGCCGCAAGATAACTGGTAAAAAGAACAAGAAGGAAAATGAGAGGAATTGTGGAGGGCGGGGAAAGAGAGGGACAAGTTGTTATGATTGGGAATGCACAGCCTGAAAGCATGGTGCAAATAGATACGATTGTAACTTCCAGAGGGGAATGGGTTAAATACTTAAAGGGGAATCATTTGCAGATTTATGAGATAAGGTGAGGTTAATTGGATGACTCTTCTAAAGGGTCTGCAAAGGCTGACTGGCCAAATGGCTACCTCCTGTGTTTCAAGATTATTTGGTCGCGATGGTTCATACTGCAACTTACCACAAAATACAAACTGGAATGATGGTTAAACATGCGGCAAGCAAAAAGCTGAAGCCTGGAAACTCATCAACGGTGGCAGCGTATACACTACTGAAAAGTGTAGAGGAAATGGTACCAGCTACATTTTCAAGACAAGCAACAAAGGCAAAGAGAACACCTGCAAATCGACAAAGGAAAATCAAACAGTTTTAATTATGCACAGAGCAACAATCCTGTAGATCACACTCTAAAACAGGTTTACCTTTTCGACAAAAAAAACTTATTTCAATGTACGATGGGAAGAGGGAGGAGGTATTTGTGGAGTATAAAACTGGCAGAACCCAGTTCAGGCCAAATGGTTTGTTTCTGTACAGTGGATTCTATGTTTAAAAAGATCTAGAAGTTTCTACACTGGATCATTGAGTAGATGGGATGATAGGAGGCTCATCATGAATCGAAAAGTACCATAATTTACCATTATGGTACCGCTGCCCTTTTCCTCCAAAAGTGGTGGTAGGTTTATAGAATTGTGCTCCTCGCAGGGAGTTTCATTGACTGAGATGGCACATCAAGAACTCCTGTTATTTCCTAATAATTATTGAATGAAAAATCATCGGCTGGATGTATGCAAACCTCTAATATGTAGTCCCAACACAGTTTCTGGGTCGATTTGATATGACAGCACCTAACCATAGCTCAAAAAGGTAGAACTTGTTTTGTTAGCTGCTGAACCATGAAGACAGTCTCATTTTGAAGAAACAGATCCAACCTGGCGATGTCTGCCAAGGCCGGGCTCAGAAATCCACTTGTGACAACTAAAATTAGGAGTCTTTTGCTGTGCCAGATTGGGAAAGGAGCTAACAGAGAGGAGGCTACATTCCAGCAAGAAATTTTAATCACAGACAGACCCACTTACAAAACAGCCAATAACAGTGAGCAATTCATTCAGATACACTGGGAGAATTCTGCTGCTCTTCTTCAAAACAGGTCATGGAATCTTTAATATAAGTGTGTGAGTTAACATCTCCTCTGAAAGAAAGCACCTCCAACAGTGCAGCACTTCCTCAATGATGTATTGAAGTTTCAGCCTTGAATTTGTGCTCTTGTCACAAAAGTGGGGCTTGAACCAATCACCTTCTTCCTTCAGAGCCAAGAGTCACAACTATGATGATACTGTGCCTTTAAGAAAGGTATTTGGGTCATGCTTCTTGTGCAGGATCTGTTTTAGCAGTTTGTTTTATTATCGGTGCCATAGTCTGCATCTGGTAGCTTCTATTGTTACTGCAGCAGTATAATTGCTCCTAATTGCGAGAATGTTTGGTTTAATCTGGGCTGATGCTGTTTTGTTATGTTAGCATTTTCCCCTGGGGTTTTGCAGAGTAGGGCTTGATCAGGTTGATTGACAGAAAAATCATGTGACTGAGTGTAGTTAGGCTTACACAGAGAAATCAAACTCAGATGCTGCTTGGAATTGTTAAACAGCAGTGCCTCTCTTTTTCTCTCTGGGTTTGGAGACTGGAATCTGCCGGAAAATAAACATTTTTCTCTGAGATTCTGCTGTTTGAAGGTAGATCTGTTTCTGAAAACTGCTGTATGGGAGTGAGAAGACAGGTGTATGCCTGGATCTCTGTCCAGAGGTGTTAAAAGGCTGGGAATCTAGCATCCATGTGAGCAAATCTGTTTTTGGTGCCAATTGGTTCTTAGAGAGATTTATGTCCATGAGGATACTGCTTACATTGGAACTATAGAGATAGCTAGTTGTTAAGAATTTGTCATGTTTAAGTATTTCCAATTGGTAAGAGCTATGTTAATTCATTTTGTTATATTTGAACTATGTTGTTAAAAATAAAGTTTGTTTTAATGAAAGCTTCCTAGTGGGTCAATTGAATCATTCCTGGAGCAAAATACTTTATGCTCACACTAATGCCAAAATCAGAAAAAGTTTGGGTCTAGGTTAACTCCATAACATACCTTGGAATTTCTGATCTGGCCTCTAACACAGTTGACGTAGCAAACACAATGAAGACAAACCCAGAAGTTGCATTCAAAGTCACAAGAAAATGAACATTTGTTAAGAAGAAAAATACAACTGAAAGGGAGTTTCATCATTTGCTTAAAGTCCAGTGGCCACATATAGTTTTGAAATCGATAGATAAGACCTCAAGTTTTATCATTTAGATCCAGGTTCCAACTTTTTCTCATCAAAGCATGTTACTTAGAACATAGAACATAGAATGTAATGTAAGCTAAATGTAAGTTACCAATGTAAGCTACCAACTTCATTGGCATTTGCTCCAGAAAAATACTTTGCTCCTAATTGTTTTAATTTTAACTGTCTGCCAGCAGCCCATGCTGAGAAAGCTGCCAGGCTGGGTGCTTGGTGTGGGCCTCTCCTGCTGCCAAGTTAAATCCTGGTGGCAACAGGATAAGACCCTTATGGGGCATTAATTGTTCCCTTAAGAGCCTCAATGGTAAAACTGTGACAGAGGCAGGGGGTACAGTGCCGCTGGGTTTAATGTGCCCCGCCTTCAAATTCACCAGCAGGGAGGCATTAAATCTAACCCCAAGTTCTTTGATGCAATGTAATTTTCTGGCACTGCAGAATTGGATAAGGAGTTAGTCTTCAGCAAGTGGTTGTCCCAGTTACTTAATGGACCAGAGCCAGCAATGATGTTTCTTTCACTCTTTGGCTATTGATTAAATGAGCTACTTTATAATCATCGTGGTTTGTGCTGACCTGTATGTGGCTGCACGCATAACAGAATGGAGGCTTACACTGCCTCAGTATCATAATAGAATCGCAACAAAGACTTTTGTGCTCAGCCTCAGGAATGGGACTTGAACCCAGTGTCTTCTGCCTTGGAGGCATGAGTGCTATCAACCAGTTTGTCATGGTTTTATCAGAGTTTTGTTAATCTTCTGTTGGACAGCAGGCAGATCGGTGTTGCTATCTTCTTGTGGTACCAGGTGGCTTTTGTCTTTGGGGGACTCCACACTTATTTCCTTCTTGCAATGTGAATTTGGAGAGTATACAATACCAATTCCTAATGGTGAGAGACTTAGAGCTATGGTGATTCAAGGGGATTTGGGTTTCCATGTACACAGGTATGGATAGTAATCAAAAATGCTAATCAATGCCCCTTTCTATTCAAGTGGTGTGGAATACAAAAATGAGGAAATGATCACAAACAAGTATGCATGCTCGAAGCCGATTAAAGCCACAATCACAAGCTTGGAAAGGATGCAAAACATGAGGCGATAGCCCTGGATTTTGCAGTCAGCAGAGAAATAATGGCACATTGCAGACCTTGAAGAAAGCTGCCCAAAGACACAGTGATCTCTGCAATTCTGCTTTCCCAATGGCTGCCAGCATCTAGCACCATCAAGGAAATTCTTAAGCATTCAGCAACAGTGATGTCATCAGTCAGGGTAAGCAGCCAATCACATTGAATTAGTCACACAAATAGCAAACTAGAAGCCCTATCCCTTCACTTTTAATTTTGAAATGTTACAGAAAGTGAAATAAATGGCTGGGTCGCACACATGGCATTAAGTAGAATCCAAAATATCATAAATAAGCTTTAAGAAATATGAATGTAGAACATATTGCAGAGTTTGACATTCAATTAATGTATGATTGTTCTTCTGGGGTCAGTGAAGCTGTTTCGTAGAAATTATGAGCTTAGTAAACAACATTAAGAACCCCAATTACACCTTAATCAAGAGATTTATTTTTTCTTGTTTTTTTATAGCAGATTGAGAGCGTTAGGAGTGGGAATTTCCTCAGTTCAATGATTTGCAGTTTGGGGTTGGCTCAATAGCTAGTGTTGTGTGATACTGTCACTATGCTGAATGGGACAGACTTCGAACAGATCTAGCAACTCAAGACTGGGCATCCTTGAGGTGCTGTGGGCCATCAACAGCAGCGGAACTGTACTCCAGCACAATCTGCAACCTCATGGCCTGGCATATCTCCCACTCAATCATTACCATCAAGCCAGGGGATCAACCCTGGTTCAATGAAGAGTGCAGGAGCGCATGCCAGGAGCAGTACCAGGCATACCTAAAAATGAGGTGTCAACCTGGTGGAGCTACCAGAAAGGACTACTTGCATGCCAAATGGCAAAAGCAGCAAGTGATAGACAAAGTTAAGCAATCCCACAACCAACGCATCAGATCTAATCTCTGCAGTCCTGCCACATCCAGTCGTGAATGGTGGTGGACAATTAAACAATTCACTGGAGGAGGAGGCTCTACAAATATCCCCATTCTCAATGATGGAGGAGCCCAGCACATCAGTGCAAAAGATAAGTCTGAAGCAATCGCAGCAATCTTCAGCCAGAAGTGCTGAGTGGATGATCTATCTCGGCCTCCTCCAGTGGTCCCAGCATCTCAGATGCCAGCCTTCAGCCAATTCAATTCATTCCACATGATATCAAGAAACGGTTTGAGGCACTAGATACTGCAAAGGCAATGGGCCCTGATAACATTCCGGCAATAGTACTGAAGACTTGTGCTCAAAAACCTGCCGCTCCCCTAGCCAAGCTCTTCCAGTACAGTTACAACACTGGCATCTACCTGACAATGTGGAAAATTGCCCAGGTATGTCCTGTACACAAAAAGCAGGACAAATCCAACCCAGCCAATTACTGCCCAATCAGTCTACTCTTGATCATCAGTAAAGTGATAGAAGGGGGTCATCGACAGTGCTATCAAGCAGCACCCGCTCAGCAATAACATGCTCAGTGACGCCCAGTTTGGGTTTCACCAGGATCACTCAGCTCCTGATCTCATTACAGCCTTGGTTCAAACATTAATGAAAGAGCTGAATTCCAGAGGTGAGGTGAGAGTGAGGTGAGACCGAGTGTGGCATCAAGGAGTCCTAGCAATACTGGAATCAATGGGTATCAGCGGGCAAACTCTCCTCTGGTTGGAGTCACACCTGGTACATAGAAAGATTGTTGTGGTTGTGGAGGGGCAGCCAGCTCCAGGACATCTCTGCAGGAATCCCTTAGGGTAGAGGCACACCCATCGTCAGCTGCTTCATCAATGATCTTCCCTCCATCATAAGGTCAGAAGTGGGGATGTTCGCCAATGATTGCACAATGTTCAGCACCATTCACAACTCCTCAGATACTGAAGCAGTCCATGTTCGAATGCAACAAGATCTGGATAATTTCCAGATTTGGACTGACAAGTGGCAAGTAACATTTGTGCCACACAAATGCCAGGCAATGAACATCATCGATAGGAGACACGCTAACCATCATTCGACATTCAATGGTGTTACCATCACTGAATCCCCCACTGTCAACATACTTGGGGTTACCATTGACCAAAAACTCAACTGGACTCGCCACATAAACACAGTGGCTACAAGAGCAGGTCAGAGGCTAGGAATACTGTGGCGAGTAACTCACCTCCTGACTCCCCAAAGCCTATCCACCACCTACAAGGTACAAGTCAGGAGTATGATGGAATACTTGCCTGGATGAGTGCAGCTCCAATGACACTCAAGAAGCTCAACACCATTCAGGATAGCTAACCCTTTCACAAACATTTAATCTTTCCACCAACGACGAACAGTGGCAGATGTGCACTATCTACAAGATGCACTGAAGGAACTCACCAAGGTTCTTTAGGCAGCCAAACCCACAATCACTTGCCTGGATGGGTGCAGCTCCAACAACACTGAAGAAGCTTGACACCATCTAGGACAAAGCAGGCCACTTGATTGGCACCACATCTATAAACAACCACTCCCTCTACCACCGAAGCTCAGTAGCAGAGCGTGTGCGATCTACAAAATGCACTGCAGTAATTCAATAAAGATCCTTAGACAGCACCTTGCAAACCCACAATCACTTCCATCTAGAAGGACAAGGGCAGCAGATACATGGGAACACCACCACCTGCAGGTTCTCCTCCAAGCCACTCATTGTCCTGACTTGGAAATATATCGCCATTCCTTCAGTCGCTAGTTCAAAATCCTGGAATTCCCTCCCTAACGGTATTGTGGGCCAACCCACAGCCCACTGACTGCAGCGTTTCAAAAAGGCGGCTCACCATCACCTTCTCAAGGGCAACTAGGGATGGGTAATAAATGCTAGTCAGCCGGGTGGGTGTGCTTTTTAAAAATTGTGGGACAATGAATTTTTAAAAAGCACACCCACCGGACAAGTGTAAAATCACTGACAGCAGCTTCTAGATTTCCAAGTTTAACTGCACATGTGCAGATGCCACAAGTTGCTGTCAGTTTTAGAGAAATGATATGTGAACATTGACAATTTTGATGTCATTACTACCACAACATTTGGAGCCAAAGGGTCTTTTTAAAATTTATTCAGGGAAATCACTGTCTAGGCCAGCTGGATCCTGGAGTTCCAGGATTTTGACCCAGCAACAGTGGAGAAGCGGTGACATAGTTCCAAATATGGACTATAGTTCCATACAGTCTCCATCCACTTGTTATTTGAATCTGGAGATAAAAAGCATATTCAAACACATGATGCAAAATTTTTTTAAAATAATTGACCTTGATCTTTAGGCAGGACTAACTTCGACATCATTGATCGTAGGACAGGAAATGGCATTGTAGCAAAGACAGAAACCACTCTCACTGTAAAAAAGAAGAGCAAGACCGATCAGTCATAAGATTACATAGAACAAAATACAGATTACATTCATTGTGGGGTTTCAAACACTACAATCTTACTTATCTTCAACTGTACACATCTGTTTAGATATCATTAAAATAGCTTACACAGTTTATTACATGAAAATTTTAGATTTTATTTAGCTATGCTGGGCTTGACTATTTCAATGAACTTCTGGCCAGCCTCCCATATTCTACCCTCTATAAACTTACGGTCATTAAAACTCTGATGCTTAACTTGAAACCAAGTCTCACTCACGCATCATTGTGGTGCTTGCTGACCTGCATTTCGAATCATGGAATCCCTACAGCACAGAAGAGGCTACTCGGCTCATTGAGTCTGCACCAACTCTTCGAAAGAGCTCCCATCCAGGCCTTTCCCTTCTCCCTATCCCCACGCATTTACTATGGCTAATCCACTTACCCTACACATCTTTGGACACTAAGGGCCCTATTTTACCATTGCCTTGTGCCCATTTTCGGGAGCAGAAACGTGGTAAAGTCGGGTGTGAGGCCATTAACGCGATCCGCACCCGCGTCCGCGCAGATTGCCACTTTACCAAAACCTGGGAATGGCGGCGATCCACTTCGCGCCCAAAACAGGCGCAACGGCAATTTAAATGTATTTGCATGCATTTAAATTGAATTAATGAACTGCCCGCCCAACTTTATCACCATTTCCCCCTTTACCACCGTGTTTGCCAATCTGGAACCGCGCCGTAATGGACCTGCTAAATAAAAGTCTGAAACGGACGCTCCAGCTTCTGAAGAGTGCGTTCAGTGTTTCCAATGGCTCCCTGACTCAGATCAGTAGTGTGGGGGGAGGAGGGAAATGGGTCAGATCATTCTCTGGTTGGGGGGGGGGGGGGGGAGGAGGGGAGTGAGGCCAGATCGTTGTCCGGGGGGAGGAGGAGGCAGGTCAGATGTATCTCTGGGGGGGGGGGGGGGGGGGGCGAGAGGGCTGGTCGTTGTCTAGTGGGGAGGGAGGAGGAGGCGGGTCAGATGTTCCTCTGGAGAGGAGGGGGAATGAGGCCAGACCATTCTCTTGGGGGGGGCAGTGAAGCCAGTTTGTTGTCAGGGGGGGGCGGGGGGAGTGAGGCCAGATCATTGTATGTGGGGGGGGGGGGGAATGAGTCAGATCGTTGTATGGTTGGGGGGGGGTGGAGTGAGGCCAGATCGTTGTCTGCGGCGGGGGGGGGGGGGGGGGGGAGAGGAGGGAAGCGAGTACGGTGTATCTCGGGGGGGTGGGGAGGCCCGATCGCTCACTGGTGAGGAGGCAGATGGATCTCTGGTGGGGGGGGGGGGGACAGATGGATCTCTGGTGGTGGGGGGGAGGGGGGGCAGATGGATCTCTGGTGGGGGGCAGGGGGGTCCACTGCCACTCTGCGGGTGATTGGTGGAGAGGGGAAGGGGGCAGGGGCGGCGATCGGTCTGGGTAGCAGGAGGGGTGGATAAGGGGGACAGTGATGTGTGTGGGTAGCGGGGGGGGGTAGCGGGCGGGTTGATAAGGGGGAAAGTGATGTCTATGGGGGGGGCCATCGCTCCCGCTTTTTGCTCCCGGGCCGCTTTCTCCGCTTTCTGTGGCCCGGGAGCGATCTGACACGGGCGCGCTTTTTCAAATTTTTTTCTAACTGTGCATGCGCAGTTCAGAACTCCGATCGTTCCGGCCGCGCTAAGCCCCGCCCACAGCGCGAATGGGACTGGAGATGGCGGAGAGCATATGGGGGCACCTGAAAGCAGATCTCCAAGTCGGATCTGCATTACGTCCAGATTCAGCACTTAGAATGAAAATGGTAAAATTCAGACCCTAAGAGGCAATTTAGCATGACCACTCCACCTAACCTAATCTGCATATCTTTGGACTGTGGGAGGAAACCAGAGCACCCAGACGAAATCCACGCAGACACGGGGAGAATATGCAAACTCCACACAGTCACCCAAGGTCGGAATTGAACCCTGGTCCCTGGCACTCTGAGGCAGCAGAGCTAACCACTGTGCTGCCCTGATTTGCCCCTGGTTAAGCAATGCCTTGGCCGGAATCTTCTGGCTGTTCACGCTGGTGGGATTTTTCAGTCCTGCCAACGGTGCATTCCTGCCACGTGTTTCCCAGCGGCAAGAGGTACATTCAACAGGAAACCCGGTGACAATGGTGGAACCAGAAGATCCTGGCACCGGCCAATGGTGGACCGCCTCCGTAAAACACATGGTGAGTGGTGCAGAAAATCCCGCCCCTTGTTTTTAAAAATACTCATCCTTATTTTCAAAGCACTCTGTGGCCTCACCATCCCTATCTCTATGATCTGTTCCAGGCCTACAACCCTCTGTGATATCTACACTTCTCCAATTCTGGCCTCTTGAGCATCCAAGATTTTAATCATCCCACCCTTAGCAGCCACACCTTCAATTGCCAAGGCTCTGAGCTTCCCTGCCTTTCTTCCTGTCTTTTCTCTTTTCAGATGCCCATTAAAACTTGCCTTTTCAAACAAAGCTTTGGTGTTCTGCCTTAATATCTCTTTATATGGCTCACCCCTCTATTAGGGGCACGTGGTACAAACTTTCATGCATCTTTGCACTTTTCACATGCTCAGGTTTCCCAACAAAGTGGGACCTGCCAATTTGGTTTCATAACACACCTATGAAGCATCCTGTGATGTTTTATGATGTTTAAGATGCTATTTAATTGCAAGCTATTGTTGCAGTAGTGCTTAATATTGTGTTAGTTGGGACATGCTGACTAAACTCAACTGATCTCACTGAAACTACTTATTGGTTGATATCAAAATTCTTCACTCTGGTCACAATACTTGTAACAATCAGTACTTTTAAATTAAATTTGTTTTCTGCTTTTCATTTCTAATTTCCTTCCTGCATCCAGTGGCACACTAAGGCAGACTTTCATCTATTTTCATAGCTAATAATTCCCTGAACAGGTTGCTAGTCTGTCACCAGGGACTTATAGCTTGAGAGGCGCCACTCACCATCAAAGCATGGCTGACCAGGAGTCTCTCCCGCTCTTACCGCCAACCATTCGTGTGTTTGCAAAGATTTGCAGGTTGACACACAAAATCTGTTTGACCACGTGATGAACGCACCTTCCTTGGCCATCAAATCCCGGGTGGGACTCAAGCCTGGAGCTTCTAGCTGAGAGGTAGGGACTCTACCACTGCACTATAAGACCTTGTCTATATGCTGTACATGTGTTAAACTATAAATTTAACATTTTTGTATTTCTTAGCTCTCATGGTCTGTCTTCCATCCTGCGTAGTGTATTCCACTCTTTCCAGCCTCTACACTTCTCACATACTGGGGGCGATTCTCCCCAAAAAATTCTAAGTGTTGAATTCGCAGGAAAACTGGAGTAATTCACTCTGTTTTTTTCAATGGAAGTTCGCACTAGAATCTCCCACAACACCAGCGTGAGTACTGTTAGATTTCAGGGGGCAGGGCCTATTCCCACTGGAGAGGCTGAAACCAACGGGCCTCTGCGCATGTGCAGTGGCCCCGAACAGTCAGCCTCCCAATTGCCGGCCAGCTCAATCGCTGGCCAGCCTGGGATTCCCACAGTGCTGCCCTCCCAACCCACCCCCCATCCCAATGGCCTGATCAGTCCCCCCCAACCATTCCCAGACCCAGCCCCGAACCCCCATCCCAGCCCACCCTTTCCTCCACCACAGGAACGCATGCACAAATCCCGTCCATGCCCCCACCTGCCGCTGTCAATAGGATTTCTCATTGAGGCCATTCCACAGCGCCAGAAAATCTATGGGCGGGGGTGTGCTGCCAGCAGGATCAGAGATTCCCACCGCCAGCAAACGGCCAGAGAATCCCACCCTATATCTCATCTTTCAATTAGACCAATGAAGCTCAGTGCTGCATTGAGTGAGTTGGATTCAATTTCAATCAACAATAAATTTTTCTTGATTTTGCATATGATGTGCCAAATGATGTGCATCTTTGCTGATGATTGAGCTAAAGCTATTTGCTCTATTGAATTGCGGAGCAGACTTCATGGGGCAAATGGCCTAATTTTGCTCTTCTATTTTATGGTCTTTGTTCTCTGGAATTTATTGCAATCCCTGCTCTCTGCACCATTGAACACATTTTCAAGTTGAAATGTATAGCATTTGCAAAACTATTTGTTTTGAATGATATGGATACCATGATGCTAAAATATTTACATATTTAACAAACAATTTACAATGAATAACACTCTAGAGGGTTGCAAATAACATTCATAACATCGCAGGTTTACTTAAAATCCAGACATACTTTATTAACAAGCTGTTAAATAATAATGGGAGATATGATAGAGTGGGACCATTTTAATGAAGTTCAAAACTTCGCCCCTATATAAATGTTTATTTATTAGTCACAAGTAAGACTTACATTAACACTGCAATGAACTTACTGTGAAAATCCTCCAGTCGCCACACTCTGGCGCCTGTTCGGGTACACTGAGGGAGAATTTAACATGGCCAATGCACCTAACCAGCACGTCTTTGGACTGTTGGGGGGGGGGGGGGGGGGGGAACCGGAGCACCCGGGGGAAACCCACGCAGACACAGGGAGAATGTGCAAACTCCACACAGACAGTGACCCAAATCAGGAATCGAACCCGGATCCCTGGCGCTGTGAGGCAGCAGTGCTAACCACTGTGCCACCCCATACCCCCAAGTTAATTTAACTATGTAAATTCTTAATTGCAGTCAGATTTCATTTTATGAATATTAAAATTCAACATACCCAAAAACATTAGCAGAGTAGTAGTGGCAAAGATAGTCATGATCATTCCTCCAGCAAAGGACAAGATCCCAATAAGAACTATAAGAGAGTCTTGAAAGTAGCGGGAAAATAGAATCACTCCCAGAAAACTTGTCAGAAACGTAGTTAACCCAGCTGCAGAGCCATAGCCAATGAGAATTTCATTCCAACAAAGAGGCGTATTTAATTCATAAAGAGTAATAATTCCTGAAGTACCAATTTCAGCAAGTACAACGATCGAAAAAGCAAACAACAACATACCGATCAGGACACGTTTTCTAAAACTAGAACTAGTATAAAGGATTAAAATTCCAGAGAGTATTTCTCTGAATTTGTCACAGCCTGATACTTGGCCGTGTTCATCCCTTGACACCTGGATACTTTCTTCAAGGAAAAAGATGACATATATAATATTGACAAAATTAATCAATGAGATGATCAAAAACAGCCAATTAAAGCCAACTGCTCTTAACAAGTATCCAGATGATAGCACCCCTATGCCACCAACTATGCCAAAAACCGTGTCCAGCAATGCCATGCGCACATTTTTCTGCTTGCTCGAGCTTACGTCTGCTACATATGCAAAAGCACCCCCAAATAAAGTTGCCAAGCCACCAAAACATGCACTAAGTGTCGAAGGTATAAAAATAACATAAATGGGCCAAGAAAAATAGGTCACTGCTAAAGTACCCAGGCTATTAAGCAGAGCCCCTACAGAAGGAAGGAGGAGAGATAGTTTGCGTCCATAGTGATCGCTATATGTGCCCAGTATGAAGGTAACTATTAGACCAGGAATGGACTGAATCAAAGTCAAGTACATAAAAAAGTGAGATGATATTTCCTGGACCACCTAAAAAAAAAAGCAAACAAAGAGTCAAAGAAAATCACAACTCTAACTTTCTTTAAAACAATATTTCAGATATTTCACAATTTATGGCACTCATTTCTGAGCTAAATATAAATATAAAACGTACCTTTCATAATTGGCACATAACTTCAGTAATTGTGAAAATAATTCAAATAAACTTAATGATATTGGGGGGAAATATCACTCCACCAAATTAAACATAATGCAGAGATCAGTCTCATTGGAGCCCCATCAACTTATAATTACATAACGTATCTAAAGCAGGAAGATTTTTGTTTAGTCTTTCACGGTATGTGGGTGTCCCTGGATAGCCAGCACACGAATGCAGTTTCTTTCCTTATATGATAAACTGATAAAACCCATGTGTTTGTTTTAGCTTCAGTTCAATTTTACTTCTTCAGAAGCTTATATATACTTATAACCTGAAATGTATAGTTTGTCAGTGTTATTGTTAATCAGTCAGGATAATCAGGACATCCTAGTGGCAATCTATTTTATTTCTAGTGAGAATATCATCAACAAAAGGATGTATTATTCACACTGGGGCTTTCTAAAGTAAATATAACTTTGTGTATCAGGTCATGTTTTGGGTTAATAGACTGGATCTCAGAGACGTGGGCTGATAAGTGACAAGTAATTTTCACTCCAAGTTGTGCCAGCAATGATCAGCTCCAACAAGCAATATGGAACTTCTCCTCTTGACATTCTATACCAGGACTGTCATTAATTGTTTCACCGCCAACATCCATTGGGATAATAATCCTCGTTCTGTCAATGTAATGCCATAGAGACATTGACCTGGATTCTCACGGCCTGCTGCGCTGCTCAGTGGGGGGTCATTTACTGTGACCGGTGTCCGGCCGATCGCGAGTCTCCCAGGCCCATTTTTCAGACATAATCATCCCCATGCCAGAAGTTGGCATGGGGCTGATTACCATATGCAAATCTCAATTTCTATATGATTAGCGGGCCTGGGACAGTAGTTTCCGAGCCCGCTAGTGTCTCTCCCTGCGCCGGGAGAGGTCCCTACCAGTGGAGTTTACAACTGTTCCCCACCAAAGAGGAACAGGTTTGCTCACTCCACTGGTGGGTCAGAGGCCATTGAGGCCCCCCTGGGAGATCGGGGGCAGAGGGGTTCTCCTTGAGCGATGCCAGCCTGCCAGTGCCAGCCTGGCACCCTGACACTGCCCAAGGGCAACCTGGTGTTGAGACTTCTTACTGTGTTCACCAGAGTCCAACGCCGGCATCTCCACATCATGACTGCCCAAGGGACACCAGGGCACTGTCTACCGGCCATCCTCAAGGGCGCATGGCCTAGTGGAGGTGAGGCCTACTGGGGTGGAGCCTATTGGGGTCCGATCGGTGGTGGGGAAGGACTGTTGTGTACTCTGCAATGGGATCGGTGGGGGCGGGAGGGAGTAGGACGATCAGGGCTGGTCATGTGGGGGAGGGAGATGGGGCTGGCCTTTGGGGGGAGGGTGGTGCAGAGAGATGGGGCTGGCCATGAGGGTGCGGGTCGGAGCAGACTATTGGGGAGGGGGAGATCAGGGCTGGCCATGGGAGGGCTGGACAGCAATCAGAGAGGGGGGCGTCGAGGATAACATCGAGATGCCAGCGATGGGGCAGCCAGCGCACATGTGCCAATCTCCCCACTGACAGATCGGCGCATGTGCAGTGGCCCGCTGAGCACTATGCTGCTGACCTCTCCAACGGGATGAGGTACCCCCCCCCCCCCCCTCACCCCACCCCACCCCACCCCCTCCCCCCCACTTTACTGCCTTACTGGCATGAATCTCCTGAGGCACTTTGTAATACACAGGGTGCCGGAGATTCATTCAGGTAAGTACGCCCAAAAAACTCTCCCGTTTTCCTGCCAACTGGGCACTTAATTTTTTTTTGGAGAATCCCGGTCATACAATGCTGTATCAAGAATAGTTATCCAACATTAAAAACCGATGAATCATTCATATTTTATTGTTGCTGAAAAGAGAGATATGTTTCAAAGTTTTTTTGTCTTTGTAGTAGTTTTGATTCCACCACATTGCTGAGTCTGGAATTATATCTAGGCTAAACCGACTGAGGATGGCAGATCACCTTCCCTAAAACAACACCTTGATTTTAAAATTCTTACTCTTGTCTGCAAATTCCTCCATGGCCTCAACCCATCCTACCTCTGCAATCACCCCCAGTACTGTAACCCTCCAATCCAACCCATCCTACCTCTGTAATCTCCTCCAGTACTGTAACCTTCCAATTCAATCCATCCTACCTCTGTAATCTTCTCCAGTACTGTAACCCTCCAATCCAATCCATCCTATCTCTGTAATCTCCTCCAGTACTGTAACCTTCCAATTCAATCCATCCTACCTCTGTAATCTCCTCCAGTATTGTAACCCTCCAAATCAAAATACAAATCTTGAGTTGTCAGGGCAAGTTGATCAGGTAGATAAAGGAAGGAGAACTGTTATTTTGCTTTCATAAATCGAGGAATAAAATATAAAAGCAAAGAGTTTGTGCTAGAACTATATAAATTACTGGCTATGCATCAGCAGGGATGTTGTGGGCAATTCTGGGCACCATACTTCAGCAAAGATGTAAAATGTGGTTAACGAGCACGTTACTTGGGATACGATGATAAGAAAAAAGAGCAGGAGAAGACCACAAAGCCTCTTGAGCCTGTTCCGCTATTCAACATAATCACGGCTGATCTTATGCCTGAACTCCACTTTCCTGTATGCTCTCCAGCATCCATATAATAGAACAAAAAATCTGTCTGTCTCAGCCTTAAATATACACATATGGACATACAAAATAGAGGTGAATCAGAGGATTTACTTATGAGAAGAGGTTGGCAAAGTTAGGAATGTTCAGAAAAGGTTAAAAGGAGGCCCAATATAGATTTACAAGATGAAAGGTTTTATAGAGTAAATAGGGAACTTCTGGTGAGTGGATCAATAACCAAAGGTCATTGATTCAAAATCACTGGAAGCTCCTGAAGTAAAATTAGGATTTTTTTCCCTCTGCGACATTCTACTGGAAAACATTGTGGAAATTAATTTCATAAAGAATTTATAGGGAGTTGGATAGGCGCTTAATGGTGAGAAACATGCAGGATTACGGACAAAAGTCACTTGGGAGGCTAAGTAACACTGCTTCTTAAAAGGCCGAGCACTATTACAATGGACCAAATGGTTCTATGATCACTATGTTCTGCCTGTTTTGGCCTCTCAAACATCACCGGCTTTCTTTGCTCTGCCACTGACAACCACATGTCAGGTGCCTATGCCCCAAGCTCTGGATTTTCCTCCCTAAACCTTTCAGTCTTCTTCTTTAAAGCCTAACTCTGACCAAGATTTTGGTTACCTGCACTAATAGTTTCCTGGTAAAACAGCAATTCACTTGTAGTTCTTTCTTAATTTAGTATATTGTAGTTGTTGCAGTTCAATCCACAAGTGTGACGTGGAGCTTCCAGTTGCTTGCCATTTTAATTCTCTGCCCCTCTCCCACCCTGACCTCCCAACCCATGGCTTCCTACACTGTTCCAATGAAGCTCAATGGAAGTTTGAGATACAGCATCTCATCTTTGGGATTAGGCACATTACAGCCTGCCGGATCAAAATTTCAGCACAACAATTTCGGATCATAATCATTGCCAATGTTTCCTTTAAAGTTTTGTTTTTATGCACAGCCAGTTTTTTTTTAATGCATGGTGCCTTTAAATTTTCCTGTGCAGATGTACAGATGCAGTATTAAAACAGATAAAAGTTAAAAGTTTATTTATTAGTCACAAGTAAGGCTTACATTAACACTGCAATGATGTTACCATGAAATTCCCCTAGTCGCCACAGTCCTACGCCTGTTCGGGTCAATGGACCTAACCAGCTCGTCTTTCAGAATGTGGGAGATACTTTCCACAGTGCCACTTAGTTGTATACACATGCAGTTTAGCAGAAACATTTGGGAAGAAAGTCCTGGTAATGATTTGTGTGATAACAACCCCCCCCCCCCCCCCCAATGCTCTGCATGGGGAATCACTAATTGACCTCCCAGTTGGGCTCGTTGAATACGAGCTCCATGGGGACCGGTAATTAGCCAACCAGGCAGAGTTTGTATACCGAGCCATATATAAAGCAAGACCCCGAGAGGGTCCATTAAAATTTTAGTCCCGGTTAGGGCCTGTTGTGTTCACCACAGGCTTATGGTTATTGTTTATTTTCATTTAGTGCAATGAAAGCACAATTCCTTCACAGCCTTCTCCTGGAGTTGTTATATTGGCAACAAGGTAAACGGAATGTTTGGGCAACCCTGCTCACCAAATCCTGGTAAGCCTCTATCATTCAGTTTTGCAATGCCATTTTTTGGGAAATTGGAGCCATATGACACGGGTATTGAGGACTGGCCACAATAAGCTGAGAGAATGAGGTACTTCATTCAGGCAAATGAAATAGAAGGAGATACTCAGTAAATGTCATTTTGTTGACTGCGCGTGGGGCTGCAACATTCAGTATTATAAAAAGTCTGATGTATCCGGAAACACCAGAGTCTAAGAGCTTTGATGAGTTAGTAGAAATAGTGGCAAATCATTACGATCCTAAACCTTCTGTGATCTTGCAACCATACAGGTTCAATAAAACTATTAGATCTGCAGGGGAACCAGTGATGGAATTCCTGACACAACTAAGAAAACTGGCAGAGCATTGCAAATATGACACAGCATTACCAGAAATGCTGAAAAACCATTTAGTGTGCGGCATAAATGATCTAGCAATGCAAAGAAGGCTTTTGATAGAGCCAAACCTAGATTTTGAAAAACTATAGAGCTGGCCTTAGCTCGGGGAATGCAGAGAACAGGGCCCAAGAGCTGCAAGGATCAAAGTTGGTAATGTCCACAGGCTCGGGCGAGTCCCCAACTGCAGACCAAGGTCCCCAGTTGAACATAGTCATGAAACCTGGCCTCAGGTGAGGAAAAATAAGCAAGCAAAGAAACCAGGAAATTCCAACACTGGCAAAGAGAGTTCCACAGTTTAGGGAACGACCAGCACTGTACATGCAGCCAGGGAGCCCACCCCAAGCAAGGTTACCAAAGCGAACAGAGCATGCAATGCCCATATCGAAGAACAAAGCCCACCTCAAAACAGAACGTACCAGATAAGTTAGGCAGAAGAGGAGGAACTAACATTACTAATTGCGCCACCACACCAAAGATGGCCCCAACGCAGATACAGCTCCAAGTGAATGGATACCCATTGGATATGGAGGTGGACACGGGGGCAGCCGTATCTACTGTAGGGAAGTGTGAATCTAAAAGGTTATGATTGGGTGTCTTTCCACTCAAGTTGAAGGACACCAAGGCAAGATTGGCAACTTATACAGGAGAGCCACTACAAGTAGAAGGGACCACACAACTCCAGTCACATATGGGCAACAAACAGTTCGACTCCCGTTGATAGTGGTACAGGCCAGGCCCCAGGTAGTCCCAATGTTAAAGCCGGACAACACAATTCGCCTTTGTGGTGATTATAAGATGACAGTGAATAAAGCATCTCATTTAGACAAATATCCAATGCCACGAATAGATGACCTCTATGCAAAGCTATCCAGAGGCCAGATTTTCTCAAAGCTGGATACGAGTCATGCATACCTCCAGTTAGAACTAGAAGAGTCATCAAGAAAGTACATTGCTGTAAACACATATAAGGGTTTCTAGGAATACACTCACCTACCATTCAGGGTATCATTGGCCATATGTGCCATCTTCCAAAGAGTAATGGAAGGCATATTGCAGGGAATACCCAGAGTGGCAGTTTGAGTGGCAGTGACACCTAGACGATGTTCTAATCATAGGAGCCATTGTCAAGGAACACCATGAAAATTTAGCAGAAGTCTTACGGCGGTTTTCGGTAGCCAGGGTCACACTAAAAAGAGAAAAATGCTTTTTCCAAGCAGGGAAGGTAATATATCTCAGATACAGGGTCAACAAAGACAGTCTACATCCAGATGAAGGTAAGAGCCATGAAAGAGGCTCCAACACCAAGGAACACGACGGAATTAAAATCGTTCCTTAGCCTGATAGATTATTATGAAAGTTCATCAGACCTTACCGGCACCCCAAAATACGTTGTTGAAAAAGCATCAGAAGTGGACATGGAAAGAACCACAGGAGGATGCTTTTGAGAGGGTAAAACACCAACTGCAGTCGGACAATGTGTTGACCCATTTCAACCCGGAAAGGCCGTTGGCCATAACATGCGATGCCTCTCCTTACAGAATAGGTGCAGTACTATTGCACCGATGGAACAACAGGATGGAGCACCTGATTGCATATGCCTCAAGGACATTAGCCAATGCGGAAAGAGGGTACGCACAAATAGAAAAAGAGTGGCAATGGTCTTCGCGGTGAAGAAATTCCATCAATATGTGGGGAGTCAACACTTTACAATTGTAACAGACCACAAACCTCTGTTGGGCCTTCCCCCCCCCCCCCCCGAGCACAAAACGATCCCTCCTATAGTGTCAGCCTGAATACAGCAATGGCCACTATTACTAGACATTTATAAATATACCCTGGAACATAGTCCAGGGACATAAGTCGCCACGCAGATGCTCTGAGTCATCTACATTTGGCCACAAGCTTTCCGTCACCACCAAAAATGGACAAAGTAGCAATGACATTAAATTTTATGGACACTGCCAATTTTGGAAAATCAAATAAAGACTTGGACTCGAAACGACCATACATTGGCAAAACTAAGCCACATGATATTAAATGGAGGAATGCAAGAATGTCCGGCACAAGATTTGAAGCCGTATGCGACAAAATACCCGGAACTAAGCATAGAAGATGGCATTATCCTGTGGGGAGCCTGGGTAGTTATCCCATGTCCTGTCCAAAGGCCCATCCTTCAAGAATGTCATAATGGCCATCCAGGTGTATCAAAAATGAAGATGTTAGTGAGAAGCTATGTCTGGTGACCTGGAATTGATGTGACATAGAGAACATGGTAAAAACATGTAGAATGTGCCAGGAAAACCAGAAGGCACCACCAGTAGCCTCTTTACATCCCTGGGAATGCCAGGAAAGCCATGGATTTGGATACATCCAGATTTTGCAGGATAATTTATGGGCTCCATGTTTTTATTGTTAATCGATGCCCATTCTAAGTGGACGGGGGTGCACAGGATGATTTCCACCACATCGCAAAACAAAATAGTGAAACTGCGACAATCTTTTAGTATCCATGGAATCCCCAGACACTTTAGTGATGGAAAACCCATTTACCAGTAGGGAATTTAAGACATTTATGGAAACAAATGGAATACGACATGTCAGCACAGCCTCTTACCACCCATCACTGAATGGACTAACGGAACGAGCTATCCATATTTTTAAGGGGAATGAAAAACAGACCAGGGGATCTTTAGACACCATAGAGTCATAGAGGTTTACAGCATTTGGCCCAACTTGTCCATGCCATCCTTTTTTTACCACTAAGCTAGTCCCAATTGCCTGCGTTTGGCCCATATCCTTCTATACCCATCTTACCCATGTAACTAAAAATGCTTTTTAAAAGACAAAATTGTATCCGCCTCCACTACTACCTCTGGCAGCTTGCTCACCACCCTGTGTGTGAAAAAATTGCCTCTCTGGACCCTACTGTATCTCTCCCCTCTCACCTTAAATCTATGCCCTCTGGTTTTAGACTCCCCTATCTTTGGGAAAAGATATTGACTATCTACCTTATCTATGCCCCTCATTATTTTATAGATACCTATCAGATCACCCCTAAGTCTCCTATGCTCCAGGGCAAAAAGTCCCGGTCTATCCAACCTCTTCTTATAACTCAAACCAACAAGTTTCGGTAGCACCCTAGTAAATCTTTTCTGCACTCTTTCTAGTTTAATAATATCATTTCTATAATAGGGTGACCAGAAATGGCACATTTTCTCTTCAGTTATAGAACGATGCCACATGTAATGATAAGTGTAGCCCCGGCCGAGTTACTGATGGGCAGGTGCCTATGGACTAGCCTAAGCCTTACATTCTCGAACCTAAATAGAAGAGTGGAAGAGAAGCAAGAAGCCCAAAAAAGGGGCCATGATAAAATAAAAGCAGATAGAGTATTTTCGGAGGGAGACATGGTCTTAGTGCGAAAGTTTGGAGGCAGCACTCAATGGACACCAGGAACAATTCTCTTTGAAACAGGGCCAGTGTCCTACATGATAAAAGTTGGAGACACAGTACAAAGACTCTATCTGCTTTTATTTTATCATGGCTCCTTTTTTGGGCTTCTTGCTTCTCTTCCACTCTTCTATTTAGGTTCGAGAATGTAAGGCTTAGGCTAGTCCATAGGCACCTGCCCATCAGTAACTCGGCCGGGGCTACACTTATCATTACATGTGGCATCATTCTATAACTGAAGAGAAAATGTGGACCACCTAAAACGTCGGGAACTGTCAATAGAAGCAGCCAGAGGACCCAAGTACACGGAGGGAGGACAAAACACCTCTACCAACGGGAGGCCCCAAAACGCCATATAAGAGCTCCGACTCTGAAATGGAGACTGAAACAGCAGAAGTTCAACTGGAAGCCATTGGTGAGGAAGAACCACCTCAAATAATACTTCATCGGTCGTCGAGAAAGAGGCACTCACCCAATACATTATACCCCGCCTGACCAGGTGGAGCATGAAATAAGAAAAAGCCTCCAGGCCAAAGAGCGAAGGGAGCACTGGTGCCCAAGGAGTGAGGGAGAGCCCTCGGACTCGGAGGGGTAGGGGTATGATAGCCCCCATAATCTGCATGGGGAATCATTAATTGACCTTGCTGAATACGAGCTCCTTGGGGACTGGTCATTATCCAACCAGATGGAGCTTGTATACCGAGTCCTGTATAAAGCAAGACTCTGAGAAGGTCTATTAACCTTTTAGTCCTGGTTGGGACATGTTGGGTGGGATTTTGCAGCCTCGCTCGAGCCAAAACCGGAAAATCCCATCCGAGGTCAACAGACATTTCCATTGTCTGTCTCTTGCCCGCTCCGATTCCGTGGCGGGCGGGGCGGTAGAATTCCGGCAGTTGTGTTCACCACAGGCTTGTGCTCAATGTTTATTTTCATTTAGTGCAATAAAAGCACAGTTCCTTCACAGCTGTCTTCTGGAGTTATCATAATATGGTTGACGGTAAGTCACTCCTGCCTATTCCACCTTTACAGACTGTTGGTTCCTTCCTCCCCTCCTGCCCCTGCCTTTCCCTGCACGTATACTTGCTCAAAACCTGTGATATCTGTAGCATTTTCTAATTCTGATGAAAAGATCACAGACCTGTAATGTTAACTCAGTTCCTCTCTCCTCACCTATGTTGGCCTGTTGAGTACTTCCAGTTCCTTCTGCTTATATATCAGATTTCCAACATTTGTATTATGTTCCCTTTTCTATTAGCTCCTCATGTGACTTGAAGTCAACTTTTGTTTGATATCACTCCTGTGAAGTGCCTTGTGGCGTTCTGCTACATTAAAAGTGCTGAAAAATGCACATTGCTATCACAGGTTAGGAAGTGTGGCGACTGGGGGATTTTCACAGTAACTTCATTGCGCTGTTAATGTAAGCCTACTTGTGACACTAATAAATAAACTTTAAAAAATACCTGTGCATTGTAAGAGTTAAATTGTTTTTTGTTTTACAAATTCCACATTTTCTAATCAAATATGAATTGATTTATCCAAACTACAGTAAATGGTTTCAAAAAGTTATAATTATAAAGACAAGGTACCACTTATTGCAATGACAATGTTAACAACTTCTATGACCCAGAAAATGATTTACAATTGCACTTTAAAAATTAACTTAATGGGAGATCATTTACCGATACTGACCTGTTGTTTTATGTACACAGGGTCACTGTGGTTCTGGTGGCAGGAGGAATTACTTTCATTCTCAACGAAGCTGCTGTTTGTTTCCCTCTCCCATATCCTGCGATAAATATACTGCTGAATTAAGAGAAAATTTACCAAACCAGACAAGGCGTAAAGTGCAATAACAGGTTCAACAAGAAACAGCCTTTTCATTGTTCGTGGAAGACGCGCAGGCCCCTGTGTGTAAAACAGTAATCAAAGAAAACCATTGTTATCAAAATAGCGTGGACTTAAGAAGAAAACTAAACCTAAATTAGAACTAATCAAGTGGAACACAAAAAAAATCAGTATGTCTAGCTCCAGTTTTGTTTATTGTTATTGTTTATTGTCATGTTCAGCTAAATAATTACTGCTGACAAAAGACAATGTGCAAATAACTACATTTTTAACCACTGGGATAATCATCCTTGTTCTGTCTAGATAATGCCATACAGACATTCATTGCTGCACTGAGAACTGTTATCCAACATTGAAATAACCATATTGATCATGTTTAATTATTGCTGAAAACAGAGACCTGTTGGTTGAAAATTTTCAGCCACCCCACCCCACCCCCCTCCCCACCCTCCCGCCATGAGTTCCCAAGTGGCAGAGGGTATGATCAATAGGAAAACCCATTGACAGCGGTAGGACTGAATAATCCAATGGTGGACCATGTCTGCTGCCACAAAACACTCTGCGGGGGGGGGGGAACAAACACAAGAATACCAAATTTCAAACAATCACAATTTATACAGCAGGCGAAAGAGGCTGCTGATTGGTTGGCAAGTTGACTCTGACTGGCTAAGGCATTAACATGAGAAAGTAACAGCTCCCCAAGCTCCTGGATAAATCAAAGAAAGGCTCAAGGCTTGAACATATTCTTTTTGTTTTCAGAAAACAGCTCCCATGTTCAAGGGAGAAAATGTTCAAACAAAATGAATAAAGCCTGCTTAGACAGATTTTTGATCAATAAGGGAGTCAAGGGTTATTGGGACAGGCAGGAAAGTGGAGTTAAGGTTGCAGTCAGGTTAGCCACGATCTTATTGAATGGTGTTGCAAGTTTGGTGATGGGTTGAATGGCTGACTCATGTTCCTATAATTTTTATCTTATTCCAGGTTTTAAACTGGAATGTTGACCCAGTCCAGTCTATTTTTTACAGCTGGCAAAGGAACCTCACGAGAGTCATGCGCCAACTAAACATGTGTTCCACCCTTCCAAAGGAATCTCATTACCACAAAGAAACTTTACTTCTTCTTCCAGGCAGAGACTAGGGCGGGTGATAACTATGTTACTGCAGCTGCTGAGTTGCACTTCCTTTATCGGCATACTTCTTTCTGGCTTCAACTGTCTGACCCCAACTGCTGAGCCCAAAAGCCCATTTTATGAAAAGATGTGTTTCTATTCAAATGAAACCACTCTGGGTCTGAACCAGTTTAGTCTAGAAGAATAATAGCCCTGGTTGAATGATTATGAGTATCTAAACGATAATGGGAAGGGTGGGGAAAGTCCAGAAAGGTAGAGGATCAATAAAGTTGTTGGAACAGAAATAAACAATTTAGCTAAATTATGGGAAAATATCAGAGGAGAAAGAGGACAGAAAAGGGGGAGGTTAGTGGTTAGCACTGCTGCCTCACAGCGCCAGGGACCCGGGTTCAATTCTCAGCTTGGGTCACTGTCTGTGTGGAGTTTGCACATTCTCCCCGTGTCTGTGTAGGTTTCCTCCGGATGCTCCGATTTCTTCCCACTGTCCAAAGATGTGCAGGTTAGCTGGATTGGCCATGCTAAATTGCCCCTTAGTGTCAGGGGGACGAAGTAGGGTAAATGCAAGGGGTTATGGGAATACGCCTGGGTGGGATTGTGGTCAGTGCAGACTCTATGGGCCGAATGGCCTCCTTCTGCACTGTAGGATTCAATGATAGAGTAAAATATCGAATGATTATATAGAATGAGGCCATCCAGCCAATCATGTTGGTGCTGGCCCTCTGAAGAAGCAATTCACTTATTGCCCATTTCCCTCCTTCTCCGAGGAGCCCCACACATTTTCCTTTTCAGATAATAGTCCTGAACCATCCTAAATACCTTGACCGAACCTGCCTCCACCACTCTTAGGCAGTGCGTACCTGGCCCTTATCACTTGCTGTGTGTAAAAGCATTTCCTCAAGTCACCATTGCTTTTTTGCCACTCACCTCAAATCTGTGCCTTCTGAATCGACCGATGGGAACAGTTTATCCCCTGTCTACTCTGCCCAGATCCCTCATCATTTTGCATAGCTCTATCAAATCTCAACCTTCACTACTCCAAGGAGAAGAATCCTAACTCCTTCAAATCTTTTGATGCAAATGAAATCCCTTATCCCAGAACAATTCTCACAAATCTTTTCTGCATCCACTCTGATACCTTTACATCTTCCCTAAAGTGTGGCACCCAGAACTGAATGCAATACTCCATTTGTGGCCAAACCAGTGCTCTATGCACATTAACCTAACTTCCTTGCTTTTCTACACTTTGTCCCTCTTTATAAAGCCCAGGCTGTTGTGTACTTTATTAAACATGTCGACCTGTATTGCCACTTTCAATGTTACATGGATATATAGACCCAGGTCCCTCTACTCCTGCACCACCTTTATAATTGAAGCCTTTATTTTTTATTACTTCTCAGTGCTCTTCCTTCCAAAATGAATCACTTCATACTTCTCTGCATTAAATTTCATCTCCCACCTATTCCACCAACTTGTCAATGCCTTTTTGAAATTCTAAATTATGCTCCTCACAGTTCACAATGGTTCCAAGTTTTGTATCATCCATAAATTTTGAATTGTGCCCTATACACCGAGGTCTAGGTCATTAATATGTATCAGGAAGAGCAGGGATTCCAACAGCTTCCACTGGGGAACGCGACTATAAACCTTGTTCCAGTCAGATAAATAGTGGAACAGTGCTTGGCATTGCTGCCTCACAGCGCCAGGGACCTGGGTTCGATTCCGGCCTTAGGTGACTATGTGGGGTTTGCATGTTCTCCCCGTGTCTGTTTGGGTTTCATCCAAATGCTCTGGTTTCCTCCCAAATTCCAAAGATGTGCAGGTTAGGTTGATTGGCCGTGCTAAATTGACCCTTAATGTCAGGGGGACTAGCAGGGTAAATACATGGGGTTATGGGGATAGAGCCTGGGTGGGATTGTTGTCGGTGCATTGTCAATGGACCAAATGGCCTCCATCTATAGGGATTCTAAAACTGTTCACTGCTACTCTGTTTCCTATCTTTGTGTCACTCAGCCAATTTTGTATCCATGTTGTTACTGTCCCTTTTGTTCCATGAGCTCTAACTTTGCTCACAAGTCTGCTGTATAATGAAGAATCATAAAGATGCAGCTGTGAACCATTGAAGAGCAAAGTTGAACACAATAAGGAGGTATCTTGGGCAGCATTAAAAATAGTGGGAAATATTCAAATTTGAAATGTTCCTATCCCCAGCAGTAATATCCTCCCCCTTAGAAAGAATCAACTTTTGTTTTGTAGTGCATCTTTCATGATCTCAGAGGTCCTAAAGTACTTCACAGCCAATTAAGCTCTTTAATGGTGTATCACCACTGTAATGCAGGGAAACACTACAACTCATTTAAACACAAATAGCAAAGTGATGGATGACCAAGTAATTTGTTTCTTTAGTGGTATTAGTTGAGGGATATATGTTAGTCAGAACTCAGCTTCTTCAAGTAGTGCTATGGAATCTATTACAATCACTTAAGATGGCAGAATTGTTCTTGTGCAATTTCTCATCTGAATGTTGAAACTCTGAAAGTGTTGCACTAACTCAGGTTGAAGTAAAGTGTCAGATTCAATTATGCGTCGAACTCTGTGGAGTGGAGCTTAAACCCAGGGTTACCTAATTGAGGAGAAAATACTACCACTTAGCCAACGTCGAGTCCAAAACTAAAAAAAAAAGTTAGAAATAAACATTCTCTCACGCACCTCCATTTCAAAATGAAGTTTATATGAATTTTGTAATTTATGTTTAGTATTATCACAGGTTGACAGTGGAAGAGAAAACTATTGCCTATTTGGTTTAATAACAAATCAAAAAATCCTTGAATGTTTTATTCAAATTTCCTAACAAATATGTAAATTTCAAAGCTTAAGAAATCTCTAGAAATCTGCAGTTTGAATATAACCATGAACCTAATTTTTACACAGTACTGATTTTCTTGACTGAAATATTTAGTTCCTTCCCTCTGCACAATTTTACAAGTTTATTATGTTCATGGAAGGTTTGTGAAATTTATTCCCAGCAATCAAATAAATGAAGCATGCTTACTCTGTACAAGAACGAGGTGGCAGAACAAATATGGTAAAGTGCACTTAAAATAGCCAACTAATGTAAAACCTAAAAATATAAAACATATTTTTCCTATCCCTTAATCCTAAATCAGAAACACTAATAAACACAAAATTCTGAAAATACGTCACAGGCCAACTAGAATCTACAAACAGAAAAAGTCATGAGTTGTCAAGTATTTACCGTTCATCAGTATTCTGATAAAAGACACAACAGAAAGATTATTAATATATGAAACTACAGAAATTTACTGGACAGAAATACGGCCCTTCAACCCATCAGGGTGATTTTCAGCTGGTCATTTCTTGAATGAAAAACCAGCATCCAGCAAAGCAAATTCCTAGTGGGGACCTATCTTTTTTCCTATCTAATTCAATTTTCAGGAATGTCTTTAAATGGACTCCAAATAATCCTGGACAAAACAGAGTGTTTAAATATGAAAATCCTACTGTTCTATCTCTCTCTAAAGCAGTGATGGGCAACCTAGGCTAGTAAGTGGGCAGCATGAGTGGCTCTCCTTCATTCCATAGGCCACAAGATTGAAATCAGGCTTGATTTGATTTTGATTTGATTTATTATTGTCACATGTATTAACATATAGTGAAAATTATTGTTTCTTGCGCGCTATACAGCCAAAACATACCGTTCATAGAGAAGGAAATGAGAGAGTGCAGAATGTAGTGTTACAGTCATAGCTTGTGCACTAACCATGACCCTATGAATAGGATTAAGTTTAAAGTTTATTTATTTTGTCACAAGTAAGCTTACATTAACGCTGCAATGAAGTGAAAATCCCCTAGTCGCCACACTCCGGCACCTGTTCGGGTACACGGAGGGAGAATTTAGCAATACACCTAACCCAGCTTGCCTTTCGGACTGAGAGAGGAAACCGGGGCACCCAGAGGAAGCCCACGCAGACTCGGGGAGAACGTGCAGACTCCGCATAGACAGTGACCCAAGCCGGGAATTGAACCCGGGTCCCTGGTGCTGTGAGATAGCAGTGCTAACCACTGTGCCACCGTGCTGTATTTCATAATGAGTTATAGAAAATGTTTAATCATTCATATGTCAGTAGAACTGTCATCAACTTCAAATGGTAAAAACAAAAATATATATATACATTGAACCCAGAGGGAGGGCACAACTCTCTCAGCCAATCATCATGCACCTCACTTCACTTGTCCTTGCATTAGGTGTCTATAACTTCAGTCTTACCAGTAGTAAAAAAGCTACTTGTATGGAAATCAGTGGAATGTGGCAATGGTCAACACAATGTTTCATGGACCACATTCAGAACCCAGATAGGCCGCATGTGGCTCCTAGGCCATAGGTTGCCCCCCACTGCACTACAACCCTTTCCTTTGGCTGGTTACAATTCTTTTGCTTTGCAATTGATAGGTGGCCTGCTGTATATTTTCTATATTTTTAATATGTTTAATTTCAGGTTTGTAATATTTGGTGATTTTCTTCCCTTGTTTACAGGTAATTAGAAAACATGTATAATACACAGGTAGTTATCATAGAATTACAAAATGTTATGGCACAGGGGAATGATGTTTAGCCCATTGAATCCATGCCAACTCTATGCAAGAGCAATTTAACTGGTCCCACTCCCCTCCTATCTTCTCTCTGCAATTTATTTTCTCTAGACATGCTGGCGGAATGTAAATTCAATTTTTAGAAAAATCTGGAATTGAATGCAATTCTCAGAATAGTGACCATTAAACTATCATTGGCTATTGTAAAACTCTTGTGGTTCACTAATGTCCTTAGCTAGTTTGGGCTATGTGACCCCAAAGAAATGTGGTTAACCTCTAAGCGTTCTCTGATATGTCTTAGCAAGCCACTCAGCTCAAGGGAAATTAGGGATGAGCAACAATGTCAATCATGTCAGCAAAGCCTATGTCCCATGAAACTATACATTTTTAAAAAGGCATTTATCCAATCCTCTTTTGAAAGCCATGGTTAAATCTGCCTCCATGACTCTCTCAGGCGATGCATTCCAGATCCTAAACACTCACTCCGGAAAAACATTTTTCCTCATGTCACCTTTGGTTCTTTTGCCAATCACCTTAAATCTGTGCCCTCTGGTTCTCGACCCTTCTGTTGGACTACAACTCAGTTGGTCATCAATAGCTCTTTGCACTGGAAAACCAACAAGTTTCAGGCAGACCAGAGTATCTTTCACCGAGCTGATGGTTCTGCAGCTGCAATTTTACGTGTGCTGAGGACAGCCTCCTGTGTTACAGAGCTGCTCGGGCCGATGAACCTCACAAAGACCATTGCACCTTTTGCCAGACTTGCTTTGCAAAGGCTCAAAAATGGATCACTTCAAACTTCTCTGCACTGTCATCTGCCCTTTCCATCAGAATGCAGCACTATTCCCCTCACAGCTCACAATGCTTCTCATTTTTGTGGCAGCTGCACATTTTGAAACTGTGCCCTGTGCAGCCAAGTTATTAATATCTATCAAGAAGTGCGGTGGCCAGAAAGTTTTCTCCTCTTTCAAAAAAACAATATTCAATCAATGCAAAAAATATAGCAGTTAGTAACACTTCAAAAACAAAAAAATGCTGAACAACAGAAAATGTTGGCTCTGTGCTTAAGTTTATTTATTAGTGTCACAAGCCTACTTATTGCAATGAATGCAATAAATGCAATGCACTAATGCAATGAAGTAACTGTGAAAATCTCTTAGTTGCCACACTGTGGCGGCACCTATTCAGGTACACTGAGGGAGAATTCAGCATGGCCAAATCAGCACGTCTTTCAGACTGTGGGAGGAAATCAAGAGCACCCAGAAAAAACCTACACAGACACGGGGAGAACGTGCAAACTCCACACAGACAGTGACCCCAAGCCGGGAATCGAACCCAAGTCCCTGGCGCTGTGAGGCAGCAGTGCTAACCACTGTGCCACCCACCGTGTTCTGCCTCCACAGATTATGCAGAGCTCGTCCAGCATTTTCTGTTTGAGTTTTCAGACCCCAGCATCCGCGGTATTTTTTGCCTTTATAACAAGTTCTTTGCTCCGTTCGTTCCCGGGTTTGTTTACCTCTGGTGACTGCGCAATTTGTCAAGTGGACCTGCCTGACAGTGTCTTCGCCTCCCGCCCCCGGAGCTGCTGCTGCTGGGACAAGGCCGGATCGCGCGCTGGACAGATGTTTCCGAATGTCACCGACTGGCAGATTCCAATGCAACGTCGGTCATTCCAGGGCAATGTCCTGCCTGGGGAGGGAGGGAGGGAGATACAACCCCTTCGCCCCTCCCCCGCCCCGCCCCATTGATCCAGCGCGAGGGCGCGGCTGGCCGGACGTTCAGCCGCGATTGGTTTGTGCACTGTCAATCAACGAGAGAGGGACGGAGCCATTCGGCTGGGCTCGAGGCGCTGCCTGGCGGTTGTGGCGGTTAGTGCGCTGGGGGTTTGTTTACTCTGGGCTGACAGGCCCAGGCAATCAGACTTTATTCAGGAATGCAAGACAAGGAAAGGATTATATAATCCTCTACAAAGAACCCTATCAACCTCCTCCTCCACCCCATGATTATCATAATCTCTTCACAATCCCGGCTAAAAACAGGAGATTTTATAGAGGATTATAGATTTGATTTGATATAATCATAGAAATCATAGAAACCCTACAGTGCAGAAAGAGGCCATTTGGCCCATCGAGTCTGCACCGACCACAATCCCACCCAGGCCCTACTCCCATATCCCTACATATTTACCCACTAATCCCTCCAACCTACGCACCTCAGGACACTAAGGGGCAATTTTAGCATGGCCAATCAACCTCACCCGCACATCTTTGGACTGTGGGAGGAAACCGGAGCACCTGGAGGAAACCCACGCAGACACGAGGAGAATGTGCAAACTCCACACACAGTGACCCAAGCCAGGAATTGAACCCAGGTCCCTGGAGCTGTGAAGCAGCAGTGCTAACCACTGTGCTACCGTGCCCACCCTCTCCACCACCACACACACAACCGCCCCCCCCCCGCCCAATCCCTTCACAATCCAGGGCAAAGATGAATCTATTGAACAACCCAGCAGCAAACAAAATCATAGGAGCACTGAAATTTTTTTAAAAATTCATTTCCTGTCAACATTTTTATTTGTTATAAAAACCACATATGGGTGTGGAGATAAAACTTGTCTGAAAGGGTGGAGTGCTTCCAGATCATGTGAGGGGGAACTCTGGCAATTAGAACAGAGTTTGGCAATCCCAGCTGTTGAAGTTAGTGGTTAAAATAGAGGTTATGACTACATTTAAGAACAAGCTAAATAGATGAATGAAGGAATAGGCAATGAAGTTGGATGAGCAGGTGATTAGGATTGTTGTTCCTGGTCTCTGTCCTGAGATAACCTGGTTGAATGTTGTAAGCAGTGTTGGACGGAACCGCTTTTATTTACAGAGAGATTATGACACAAAAACAGACCATTGGGCCCAAGTCCAAGTGCTGATGTTTGCATTTCACTGCATGTCTGGGAGCAAATCTCCTCCGAGTTCCTCTGAAGCTTTAACTTAGGACCGTGAGGGACCCAGTTGCTATGTGTCACCACACAGAGACACAACTGAGGACTTTCCAATGGAGAGGCTGTGTGCTGACAGGGATATACTTAGACATTTGGCTTGCTTTTTCACATTGCTGCTAACCAGCCATGTAGGCTGAAAATGAGAAGCAAATTGGTACACAAAAGCAGAAAGCTAACTCTCTACACTTCACAAAGATTTATATGCACTTTGACCTATGATATTTCTGCAGATTCTGGATTGAATTATGTTTACAGGTTAGGCTTCATGAAGAGAGATATTGGGAGAATTGTTCTCAGCAGAAGGTTAGAATGTATTGTCAGAAATAGTGGCGGAAGCAAAATCTATCACAGCTTTTAACAGAGCAACAATTAAAAGTTTGAAAAAGAACTTTAAAGGATAAGGGGATTGGCACTTAGAACCATAGAATCCTGACAGTGCAGAAACAGGCCATTCAGCCCATTGAATCTGCACTGACCCTCTGGAAGAGCATCTCACCCAGACCCTACCCCTCTTACCCTGTGAATTTAGCATGGCCAATCCATCTAACCTGCATATCTTTGGAGTGTGGGAGGAAACTGGAGCACCCAGAGAAAACCCGCACAGACATGGGGAGAACGTGCAAACTCCACGCAGACAGTGACCCGAGGCTGGAATTGATTTCCTCGGATGGATGTAGCTATTACTAGGGGGCATAACTATAAGGTTCATGGTGGGAGATACAGGAAGGATGTCCGAGGAAGGTTCTTTACTCAGAGAGTGGTTGGGGTGTGGAATAGACTGCCTGCTTTGATAGTGGAGTCGGACACTTTAGGAAATTTCAAGCGGTTATTGGATAGGCACATGGAGCACACCAGAATGATAGGGAGTGGGATAGCTTGATCTTGGTTTCGGACAAAGCTCGGCACAACATCGAGGGCTGAAGGGCCTGTACTGTGCTGTACTGTTCTATTTCTGTTGGGACTTCCAATCCCAGCAGCAAAACAGATGGAACAGCACAGCCATCCCTGGGGAAGACTGATGAATGCAGAAGAAAAGAGGTGAAGAGAGGACATGCCCCCTTTTCACATCATTGGCTGTCTTATTCAGGTAAGATTTTAAAGGTCTCAAGTCTTTCAGTGGGTGGGTGAGTGAGTGCATGAGTGAGTGGGCGGACAGTCAGGTAGGGTTAGGTGGCATTAGGGACCAGATCAGAAACTCCAAGATATATTATGAAATTAGCCTAGACTCCAACATTATTTGATTTTGACATTACTACAAGCATAAAGTGTGATTCTATTGACCCACTAGGTAGTTTTTATTAAAACAAACTTTATTTAAGAACACAGTTAGAATATAACAAAAATCAAAAGCAAACTTTTTAGAAATTAAAATACTTAAATATGACAAAGTATAATTCTTAACAGCTATCTATCTTTATAGTTCCAATTTAGCAATATCCCATATGTATAAATCCTATTTCACACCCAATCAGCACCAAAAACAGATATGCTCACATGGATGCTAGATTTCCAGGCTTTTAATCCATCTGGAGAGAAGGCACCTGCCTTCTGGCTCCCATACAGCAGTTTCCAGAGAAAGACCTACCTTCAAGTAGCAGAACTTCAGAGAAAGAGACCTATTTTCTGGCAGATCCAAGTTTCCAAATCCAGAGAGAGAAAGAGACAGAGAGCAATTTCTTCTCGCTAAAGATCCCAAACAGCAAATGAGCTGGGTTTCTCTCTGTGAGCCTAACTGTGCCCAGTCACATATCCTTACTTGCCAATCAACCTAATCAAGCCCCACTCTGAAAACCCCCAAGGGAAAACACTAAAATAACAACCTCTGCATAGGTTCAGCTTAAAACAAACATTCCAGCAATTAAGACCAATTATGGTGCTGTAGTAACAACATGGGCTGCTGGGTACACACAAAGCAGCATAGATAATAGGACTGAGTGCTAAAACAAATCCTGCACAAGAAACATGACACAAATACATTTCTTAAAGGCACAGTATCATCACAGTGGTAATCAGGTCAAGAGGGTAGGTGGGTTGAGTCACTGGGGTGAGTAGTTGGTCAGGAGTCAGTAAGATTCAGACAGGTTGGGTAGTCGGGTCAGGTCAGGGAGGGTAGTCGAGTGGGTTTGGGGTAGTCGGGTCAGGTCAGAGTGGTGGGAGTGAGAGTGGAGGGGGCATGGATGTGAGTGTTGGCTATGGTGCTGCCTTCGGATACCCTGGCTAACCTCTGAGTTAAACCCAAGTATTAACCTATATAACATGTCTAGGATAAGTATCCAGTAAGTCCCACATATCTGGACCAAGTCTCTGACACTGAGCTTAGGGTTATAGACTTTCATGGAGGCATCAGGGAAATGCCACTCAGCCCATTGGAAGTTTGAACTTCCTGGGCAAATATAACACATGTACACACACGAGGACTTCTACAGGGTGCTGATGTGCAACATGGACAAAACTCTAGATTTTACTGCTTGGGCATCAGAAGTTTTGGACCAGGATGTTGTAGCAATAACGGACACCACGCTCAAATAAGGGCAGGTTTGGATACATAATATTTCAGGAAAGATAGGGAATGGAAGCAAGGAGGAGGGGTTTGCCATATTGATTAAGGACAACATTGTAGCGCTGAAAGAGAGAGGATGTACCAGAGGGGTTCAGGACAGAATCTATTTGGCTTTATCTCGGAAACAATGGAGGCACCATTACATTGCAGTATGTATTGCATTAATGTAGCAGCTAGTAGGAAAAATGTACAGAAGCAAATATCCAAGGAACTTATAGAGAAATGAATAAAGTTCTAATGGGAGACTTTAATTATCCGAATAAAGACTGGGATCGTAGTAATGTAAAGAGCAAAGAGAGTCAAGAGTTCATAGAGTGAGTTCAGGATAATTTTATACATCAGTATGCTTCCAGTCCAATGAAAAAGGAGGCACTACTGAATCTGCTTCATGGAAATGAGGTGGGCCAAGTAGATCAAGTGTCAGTAGGGGGACGTTTAGGGGAAAGCAATCATTGTATCATTGGCTGTGGAAAAGGACAAGGAGCAAACCAGTGTAAGAATAATTAATTGGGAAAGTGCACACTTTGATGAGAATGTTTCCGGTCCAGATAAATTGGAATCAAAGATTGGCAGGCAAAACTGTAACTGAACAATGAGTTGCCTATAAAGAGGAGTAGTTTGGGCACAGTTAAGGTACTTTCCCATGAGGGGGAAACACAGGACAAACAAATCCAGTGCTCACTGGATGACAAAAGAGAGCAAGTAAGATGAAACAGAAAAAGGTTGCATATGCCAGTTGTCAGGGAGATAATACAATTGAGAATCAGGCTCAGTATAGAAAAAAACAAACAAACAAGAGAAGCAAAGAGAGAGTATGAGAAGAGACTGGCAGCTGACATAATCCAAAAGTCTGCTATAGACGTATAATTATTAAAAGTGTGGTAAAAGGAGGAGTGGGAGTAGCTGAGGGCTTAAAAGGGGATTTATACCTAGAGGTGGGGGCATGATTCAGGCACTAAATGAATACTTTGCATTTGTCTTTTTTAAGGACAAAAATGCTGTCCAAGTGAAATGCTTAATGGGTTAAAATTAACAAGGAGGAAGTATTAGATAGTCTAGCTGTACTTACAATTGATAAACTATCAGGAGCATCAGTGGTGGAGGGAATGCATGTGGTACCAATCAAGCAGGCTGCTTTGTCCTAGATGGTATCAAACTTCTCGAGTGTTGTTGGAGCTGCACCCATCCAGGCAAGTGGGGAGTATTCCATCACACTCCAGACTTGTGCCTTATAGATGGTGGATAGGCTTTGGGAAGTTAGCAGGTGTAGCCACTGTACTCCTCCTAATGCATTTATTGAGTAGCCCAGCTTCTATTGAGATTTAAAGCGGTGCTTAGAAGCATTCCCACTGTCTCTATTAATATTTATTGTAAAGGTGGAACCATGGGTGCTTTCGTATAAAAGGTCAAAACTACAAAAGGGTGTTCCCACTGACACAAAAGGTTAAACTATAATTGACACTGCTTTCACATGCAAGCTTAATGCCTGTATCAAATTCCACTCTGCTTCACGAATACTTGTTTTGAAATATGACTGAGACAATTTATCCCTTCCAATCATCTCCATGCTATTAGTCTACAGAATGAAGAAATTTCAGACGCTTAAGAGAAAGCAGTTTAGAGAGCAATGCAGATAAGACAGTGCAAAAATTATTATTGAAAATATATGGGAGGATTTAGGATTGATGCCCATTTATAGTAAGAATTAGCTGAATTGTTAAAAACATCATTGTAAGAATGAAGTATTTTTAAAAATGTAATTGTTCCAGGAAGCATAAAGCAAAATATGATATCCCATAAGCAACTTTATCCCAACAGAAGGTAATTGTAATCATTGTTAATCAATGAAAAAAATTGATCTTCCAGAATGTCTTAGCTTAGGCTAACGATAAGAAGCTGATGAATGCATAAGGCATCTTATCTCACTTTAGTAGTGTGCAGTTTAACATGCAATGATGCCCTCTCTTGGCTAAACAGCCTTTTGGCTAAGATCGCTTCTCGGCCTTTTGGCTAAGATCAATTGTAGTATGGTCGGCTGCACTTGGTTGAGGTCATTAGGTTACACTGAAGCTTCATATGTTTCATATGAAGCAATTTTTAAAAGCGGATCTCGGCCTTTTGGCTAAGATGCAAATGAGCTCAAGTCTTGGAGGAGGAACCTCCCCCTTCTCCAATCAGCTTGGCTCATGTAGATCAGGCCCAGGACAGGGTGGTTTGGTCGCTCGCCCTGTCTTGTCAGCCTGGATCTGAAGTGTCTCAACTTGTTGAGACTCTGAATTGGATTTGATTTGATTGAATTGGAAAAGTATTTTAAAAAAACAGCCTTTTGGCTAAGATCAAGTGTAGTTATGCGGATGCTGCACTTGGTTGAGGTCATTGGGCTGCATTTAAGCTTCATTTTCATATGAAGCAATTTTTAAAAGCGGCATCTTGGCCTTTTGGCTAAGATGCAAATGAGATCAAGCCTTGGAGTAGGTGAGTCTGCACCTACTCCAATCAGCTTGGCTCATGTAGATCAGGCCCAAGACAGGAGTGGAGGCCCTGTCTTGTCAGCTTGGATCGGAAATGTCTCAACTTGTTGAGACTCTGAATTGGACTTGATTTGATTGAATTGGAAAAGTATAAAAAAAACAGGTCATTTGATTCAATTACTCTATACATGAATGGAGCTTTAGAAAGGTATGTAACATATACTGTAGACTCAGTTGGTTTATATCTCTTCATTGAGAAACATGTAATTCTCAGCTGGGTTGTTACTCTGAGAATTGAAAATATATGAGGCAATGGAATGATACACTCTTAACTTGTCACCAATTGTTTGGACAATTCATTTAAATATGTAAAAAGTATCTTTTTGTATTTATTAGCTTGGAATTAGAGGATAGTAGCGAGGATAGGTGGGGTAAAGGTGGATAGCAGCAGAGTACAGTGTGAGAGAGTAGAATAGTAGGGCGTAGTGGGGGATCGAGATGGTGGGCAGCTGGGAGATTGACGGATTGACAAACGTATGGGCACTGGATAATTCTGGGAATAGTAATTCACTAATGTGACATACAAAATGGCACAGATATATTGTGATATAATGTGTATGTACCTTTAAGGATACAGATCTTACACTGTGGTCAATCATTACTACCAGGGCAGGATGTGATTTATTAGTCCAGTAACTCTGTATTCAGTATACAGCAGCCAAGGTCAGATGTGCCTCACCGTCTTGCAGTTGTGTAAGTATATAGCATTATCTTCAAATAGAGAACCCATATTATTAGTTTCCCAATCTGTATCGTATGATTTACACATTTATGTTGAGCAGAAGGATGTAACATGGTGGCAGTATGTTTTTCGAAGATTTGCCGAAGAAGTATGCAAGCCTCAACCCTTCACACACAGCAGAAGAACTGCTCTGGAAGCAACACAAACCAAGTCCCAATCCATCTTGGATAAGCGAAATAGTGGGGGTGAGTGTTCAGTTATGCAGAAAATTAGGAAGTCAAAGTTAAAGAAGGCATAATGATGAGTCTGAGCGTTAACAGAAAACAAAAGGTAGTGACAAATCATATGAAAGCTTGTAAGAAAGGCATGGGTGATTTTAACATGCATATTGATTGGAACAATCAAATTGGCAAGGGTAGCCTTGAGGGAGAGTTCATTGAAAGTATTAGAGATTGATTTTGGGGCGATATGTTGTGGGCATAGTGGTTACCCCAACCAGGGAGCAGGCTATTTTACATTTGGTATTATGTAATGAGTTAGGGCTAATAAAAGATCATGTAGTTAAGGATCCTCTAGGGAACAGTGATCATAGCATGATAGAATTTCAAATTCAATTTGAGGGTGCAAAACTGGAGTCCCACACTAGTACTCTGGAATTAAGCAAAGGAAATTACATAGACATGAGGACAGATTTGGCCCTAGTGGACTGGGCAGGAAGACTAAAAGGTAGGACAGTTGATGAACAGTGGCAGATATTTAATGAGATATTCAAGTCCTTCCAGCTAAAATATATTCCAGAGATGAGAAAATGTGGTAAGAGGGAGCAAGGACTTCCATGGCTAAGCAAGGCAGTTAAGGATAACATAAAGACAAAAACTAAGGCACACCATATTGCAAAGGCCAGTAGTATACTGAAAGAGTGGGAAGTTTTTAAAGATCAATCAGCAGTCACTAAAGAAATATTAACAAGAGTAAAGGTAAATTATAAAAGAAAACTAGTGCAAAATATAAAAATGGACAGCAAAAACTTCTATAAGTATATAAAGAGGAAGAGAATTGCTAAAATGAATATTGGTCCCTTGGAAGATGAGACGAGGGAGTTAGTAGTGGGGAACACAGAAAAGGTTGAGACGCTAAATCAATATTTTGTCTTAATTTCACAGGAGAGGACACATGTACCATCCTAATTGTAACAGTAAATGTAGAGGTTATCAAAAAGGAGGAACTTAGAATTATAACCATCACTTGGGAAAAGTATAATATGAATGTGGATGATCACAATATTTCCAACACTCAATTGGAAGGCAACAGACCTCTGATCTGATTTATTCTGACAATGCATAGAGCAATGTTTTATGGACCTCAATATTTCTGACCTAGATAAACAAGCCATTAATATTAAAAATTGCTATAGGCAGTGAAGGTCTACACAGTCTGAACATATTAGGTATGTCAGATGATAACCTTAAAAATCTCGATAAATATGGCCAGTGCTCAATTACAAATGAAGCTCAACTTCTGAATTCATGTGTTTTAAGGCAACAACCAACAGACACCTTGATCAATTCATAAATAGATGCAGAAATAATGGATGATTTTATTGTAACTTTATTACTGAGCTTGTTTTTTTTCATGGGATGTGGGCATTGGTGATAAGGCCAGCATTTGTTGCCCATCTCTGATTTGCTTTCCTAATTACTTGCAATACTTGCATACTAACCTTTTGCGATTCATACACTAGGACATCAAATTCCTCTGCACCTCAGAGCTCTGCAATTTTTCAGATTTTTTAGATAAAATACTGCTCTTTTATTTTTCCTACCAAAGTGGACCATTTCACATTCTCCTCCATTATCCTCTACTTGCTAGATCTTTGCCCACTTACTTAACCTCTCTAGACCCCTTTATAGCCTCCTTATGTCCACTTCACAACTTTTTGTATCATCAGCAAGTTTAACAACCATATCTTCAGTCCCTTAATCATAGAACATAGAACAGTACAGCACAGAACAGGCCCTTCGGCCCACGATGTTGTGCCGAGCTTTGTCCGAAACCAAGATCAAGCTATCCCACTCCCTATCATCCTGGTGTGCTCCATGTGCCTATCCAATAACCGCTTAAATGTTCCTAAAGTGTCTGACTCCACTATCACTGCAGGCAGTCCATTCCATACCCCAACCACTCTCTGCGTAAAGAACCTACCTCTGATATCCTTCCTATATCTGCCACCATGAACCCTATAGTTATGCCCCCTTGTAATAGCTCCATCCACCCGAGGAAATAGTCTTTGAACGTTCACTCTATCTATCCCCTTCATCATTTTATAAACCTCTATTAAGTCTCCCCTCAGCCTCCTCCGCTCCAGAGAGAACAGCCCCAGCTCCCTCAACCGTTCCTTTTTATTTTTAAGGAGATCCTTTTCAGTTCTCAGCAAAAATATATTCCAGCAAAAAACAAGGATTGTAAGAAAAGGGAGAACCAGCCGTGGATAACGAAGGAAATAAAGGAGAGTATTAAAATAAAAACAGCTGCGTACAGAGTGGCCAAAAATAGTGGAGAAACAAGTGATTGGGAAAAATTTAAGAAACAACAAAGAGAGACTAAGAAAGCGATAAAGAAAGGAAGGATAGACTTATGAAGCTAGGCTAGCAATTAATATAAAAAATGATAGTAAAAGTTTTTATAAATATATAAAAAGGAATAGAGTGGCTAGAGTGAATGTTGGACCCTTGGAGGACGAGAGGGGGGAGTTAATAGTGGGAAATGAGGATATGGCTGAGTCTTTAAATAAGTTTTTTGTGTCGGTCTTCACGGTGGAGGACACAAATAGTTTGCCAAATATTAACGATAGAGGGTTGGCAGCAGGAGAAATACTTAATACGATTAATGTTACCAGAGAGGCAGTGCTGGGTAGACTAATGGGACTGAAGGTGGACAAGTCCCCGGGTCCGGATGGAATGCATCCCAGGGTATTGAAAGAAATGTCAGAGGTAATAGTGGATGCGTTAGTGATTATTTATCAAAACTCGTTGCATTCTGGGGTAGTGCCGGTTGATTGGAAAACGGCTAATGTTACGCCGCTGTTTAAAAAAGGAAGGAGACAAAAGGCGGGTAACTATAGGCCGGTCAGCTTAACGTCTGTAGTAGGGAAAATGCTGGAATCCATTATTAAAGAGGAGATAGCAGGGCATCTGGATAGAAATGGTTCGATCAATCAGACGCAGCATGGATTCATGAGGGGAAAGTCGTGCTTGACGAACATGTTGGATTTTTATGAAGATGTGACTTGGGCGGTTGATGGAGGAGAACCGGTGGATGCGGTGTTTTTGGATTTCCAAAAGGCGTTTGATAAGGTGCCACATAAAAGGCTGCTGAAGAAGATTAGGGCACACGGAGTTGGGGGTAGTGTGTTAAAGTGGATTTGGGACTGGCTATCCGACAGGAAGCAAAGAGTCGGAATAAATGGGTGTTTTTCCGGTTGGAGGAAGGTAACTAGTGGCGTGCCGCAGGGATCGGTACTCGCGCCGCAACTGTTTACCATTTATATAGATGATCTGGAGGAGGGGACGGAGTGTAGGGTAACGACGTTTGCAGACGACACAAAGATAAGTGGAAAAGTGAATCGTGTGGAGGACGGAGAAGATCTGCAGAGAGATTTGGACAGGCTGAGTGAGTGGGCGAGGATATGGCAAATGGAGTATAACGTTGAGAAATGCGAGGTTATACACTTTGGAGGAAATAATAACAAATGGGATTACTATCTCAATGGAAACAAATTAAAACATGCTACCGTGCAAAGGGACCTGGGGGTCCTTGTGCATGAGACGCAAAAGCCCAGTCTGCAGGTACAACAGGTGATCAAGAAGGCAAATGGGATGTTGGCCTATATCGCGAGGGGGATAGAATATAAAAGCAGGGATGTCTTGATGCACCTGTACAGGGCATTGGTGAGGCCGCAGCTGGAATACTGTGTGCAGTATTGGTCCCCTTATATGAGGAAGGATATATTGGCATTGGAGGGAGTGCAGAGAAGGTTCACCAGGTTGATACCGGAGATGAGGGGTTTGGATTATGAGGAGAGGCTGAGGAGATTGGGTTTGTACTCGTTGGAGTTTAGAAGGATGAGGGGGGATCTTATGGAGACTTATAAGATAATGCGGGGGCTGGATAGGGTGGAGGCGAAGAGATTCTTTCCACTTAGTAAGGAAGTTAAAACTAGAGGACACAGCCTCAAAATAAAGGGGGGTCGGTTTAAGACAGAGTTGAGGAGGAACTTCTTCTCCCAGAGGGTGGTGAATCTCTGGAATTCTCTGCCCTCTGAGGTGGTGGAGGCTACCTCGCTGAATATGTTTAAAGCGCGGATGGATGGATTCCTGATCGGTAAGGGAATTAAGGGTTATGGGGATCAGGCGGGTAAGTGGTACTGATCCACGTCAGATCAGCCATGATCTTATTGAATGGCGGGGCAGGCTCGAGGGGCTAGATGGCCTACTCCTGCTCCTATTTCTTATGTTCTTATGTTCCTCATAAGACCTACCCTCCAAACCAGGCAGCATCCTGGTAAATCTCCTCTGCACTCTTTCCAGCACTTCCACATCCTTCTTATAGTGAGGTGACCAGAACTGCACACAATATTCCAAATGTGGTCTCACCAAGGTCCTGTACAGTTGCAGCATAACCCCATGGCTCTTAAACTCCAACCCCCTGTTAATAAAAGCTAACACACTATAGGCCTTCTTCACAGCTCTATCCACTTGAGTGGCAACCTTTAGAGATCTGTGGATATGAACCCCAAGATCTCTCTGTTCCTCCACAGTTTTCAGAACCCTACCTTTGACCCTGTACTCCACATTTAAATTAGTCCTACCAAAATGAATCACCTCACATTTATCAGGGTTAAACTCCATTTGCCATTTTTCAGCCCAGCTTTGCATCCTATCTATGTCTCTTTGCAGCCTACAACAGCCCTCCACCTCATCCACTACTCCACCAATCTTGGTGTCATCAGCAAATTTACTGATCCACCCTTCAGCCCCCTCCTCTAAGTCATTAATAAAAATCACAAAGAGCAGAGGACCAAGCACTGATCCCTGTGGCACTCCGCTAGCAACCTGCCTCCAGTCCGAAAATTTTCCATCCACCACCAAGTCATTTATATGAATTGTTACAAAGTTGACACCCCAGCACTGACCCCTGTGGCACACCACTCATTACATCTTGCCAACCAGAAAATAACCCACTTATGTCTACTCTCTATTTCCTATTAGTTGGCCAATCTTCTATCCATGCCAATGTTACCCACTACACAGTAAGTTTTTATTTTCTGCAATAACCCTTGATGTGGCACCTTATCAAATACTTTCTGGAAATCTAAGAATTGTATATTCACTGGTTCCCCTTGATCTATCACATGTTACCTCTTCAGCAAACTCCAATAAATTTTTAAAATATGATTTCCCTTTCACTGTGAATTTTTCCAAGGGCCCGGCTATAAAGTCCTTAATGATGGCTCCTAACATTGATAGATGTTAAGGTGACAGAATATTCCTCTGGTTCAGAGGGGAGGTGAAAAAGAGAAGTGACGAGGGATTATGAGAAAAACTGGCTGACAACATAAAAGCGACTCCCAAGGTCTTCTGCAGGCATATAAATAGTAAAAGGGTGGTAAAAGGAAGGATAAGGCCAATTAGGGACCTAAAAGGGAACTTACACATGGAGGCAGGAAGCATGGCTGAGGTGTTAAATGAATACAAAAAGACAAAATGCTGGAAAATCTCAGCAGGTCTAGCAGATTCTATAAGGAGAGAAAAGAGCTGACGTTTCGAATCCAGATGACCCTTTGTCAAAACTAAAAGGCATAGAAAGTGGGAGATATTTATACTGCAGGTTGAGGGAATGAAAGATGAGTCATAGCCACAGAAACCAGGGGAAAAGACTGTGAATGGCTGTCCACAGAAAGAATAAAGGGTATGAATGGCCAAGTGGCAGAGAAGCTAACTGAGAGGGTAAACTGTGACAGATGAAGATGGCGGGGGGAGTGGGGGGAAATGGATGGGACAAAGGTAAAATTTAGAAAAGGGAGAGAAAGGGTAAGGGAAGGGGGATAAAGTAGGGGGGAAGAAAAATGAAGAAAGACAATAAAGAAATAAAAGATAGAGAACAGTAAAAAATTAGATAAAATAGAATGAAAACAAGGGGTCGAGGTGGGGTAAAGCAAATCATCTAAAGTTGTTGAATTCGATGTTGAGACCGGAAGGTTGTAAAGTGTCTAGTCGGAAGATGAGATGCTGCTCCTCCAGTTTGCGTTGAGCTTCACTGGAACATTGCAGCAAGCCAAGGACAGACATATGGGCATGGGAGCAGGATCGTGTGTTAAAATTCAAGCAACCGGAAGGTCAGGGTCCTGATTGCGCACAGACCAAAGGTGCTCAGCAAAGCGATCACCCAGTCTACGCTTCGTCTCTCCGATATAGAGGAGACCACATTGGGAGCAGCGAATGCAATACTCCAAATTGAAAGAGGCGCAAGTGAAATGCTGCTTAACCTGGAATGAATGTTTTGGACCTAGGATGGTGAGCATGGAAGAGGTAAAGGGGCAGGTGTTACACCTTCTGCGATTGCATGGGAAGATGCCATGAGTGACGGGAGAGGTGTTGGGTATAGTGGAGGAGTGGACTAGGTTATCCCGGAGGGAATGGTCTCTGCGGAATGCTGACAGAGTGAGTGAAGGGAAGATGTATTTGATGGTGGCATCACGCTGGAGTTGGAGAAAATGGCAGATTATTATGCTTTGCATGTGGAGGCTGGTGGGGTGAAATGTGAGAGCAAGGGGGACTCTATCCTTGTTCTGGGAGGGAGGGGAAGGGTTGAGAGTCTGGCGCGGGAGATGGACTGCACTCTGCGGAGGGCCCCGTCGACAACTGTAGATGGGAATCCACGGTTGAGGGAAAAGAAGCACATATTAGAAGCACCACTTTGGAAAGTGACATCATTGGAACAAATGCGACGGAGGTGAAGGAGTTGAGAGAAAGAGATGGAGTCCTTACAGGATGTAGGGTGTGAAGTGCTGTAGTCCAGATAGCTGTGGGAGTCAGTGGGCTTGTAATGGATATTGGTAGATAGTCTATTGCCAGAAAAAGAGACAGAAAGGTCAAAGAAGGGAAGGGAAGTGCTGAGATGGACCAGGTGAAGGCAATGGAGGGGTGGAAACTGGAAGTGAAGTTGATTAATTTTTCGAGGTCTGGACAAGAGCATGAAGCAGCACCAAAATAGTCATCGATGTACCGGCAAGGGAGTTGTGGGAGGGAACCTGGGTAGGCCTAGAACAAGGAATGTTCCACATATCCCATAAAAAGACAAGTATAACTAGGACCCATGTGGGTACCCATTGCTACTCCTTTGATTTGGAGAAAGTGGGATGAGTTAAAGGAGAAGTTGTTTAGAGATAGAACGTGTTCGGACAGGCGGAGGAGAGTGGTGGTGGATGGGAATTGTTTAGGCCTCTTTTCAAGAAAGAAACAAAGAGCTCTCAAGCCATCCTGGTGTGGGATGGAAGTGTAGAGAGATTGATCATCCATGGTGAATAGGTGGCGGTTAGGACCGGCAAACTGGAAGCTGTCAATATGACGCTGTGCATCAGAGGAACTTGTTAAACAACTTGTTAAATGAATACCTTGCACTCATTATTAAGGAGGTAGGTGCTATCCAGGTCCTTGTGACAGAGGGGAAAACTATGTGCAAAATTTCCCATCCAGCCTGCCATGGAATCGTTGTGGGCGGGACAGAAACTTTGATGGACCATTTAAAGGTCACCTTGGCTGGGAATTTCCAGTCTTGGGGTATGTGTGGCTGGAAAATCCAACCCAGCGTCTCTAGAAGAACTCAAAATTGATAAGAAAGAAGTATTGAATAGATTGTCGGAACTTAACGTTCACAAGGCACTAGGACCAGATGAGATCATAAATCATAGGATCATAGAATCCTACAGTGCAGAAGAAGGTCATTTGGCCCATCGAGTCGGCACTGACCACAATACCACCTAGGCCCTATCCCCATAACCCCTTGCACTTACCCTAGCTAGTCCCCCTAACACTGAGGGGCAATTTAGCCTGGCCACAGTGCCTAACAGACTAATCTGTTGATGAGATGCATCCAAGGATATTGAAGGTAGTGAGAATGGAGCATGCAGAGGCACTGACCATAAAATCTTTTAGTCTTCCCTAGACTCGGGGGAGATGCCAGAGGACGAGAGAATAGCAAACATTCCGACCTTGTTCAAAGAAGGTTGCAAGGATAAGCCCAGCAATTACAGACCAGCCAGTTTAACTTCAGTGGTGGGGAAGCTTCAAGAAATAATTATTTGGGATAGAATTAATGGTCATGTGAAACTGGGAATATACCTCCACTCAGCATCTAAGAGGGTTCTAGATGCATATATAATAGGCTTCTCTGTTCTGTCTCTCCAGCGATGTGCCAGTACTGCCCCAACCTTGTAAGGGGAGGCATTACATGTCAAAATAAGGTCCTTTTTGGGGTCAAAATGAGTCAATAAATTAGAGGTCAAAAGTTGCTGTTTAACTCTATTGAAATCCTCCAGCTGTTGTACCCCCAAGACCACCTTTAAAATTTCCATAGGAGGCTATGCGGGGTGGGGGGAGGGGAGCGGTGGGGGGTGACAGGACACAGAAAAGCTAAATTCCTAGTAAACTTCCTGTAATAATTCACTAACCCAGGAAGGATTTCAATTCCGTGGGGTTCTTTGCAGTTAGTGTCTCCTTCATGGCCCTCACTTTGTCTTCCACCGGATGAAGGCCCTTGCCATCCACCTGATAGCCCAAATAGGTCATGACACTTGCTTGGAAGTCACATTTTTTTCCCTTTTCGTGTGTACCCCAACCTCCAAAAATCACCATAAGACCTATTCCAAGTTCATTAGATGTTAGCATTTGAAATTCCAGTGACCAAGACATGGTCTAGGTACACCGCTACCTGAGGTAACCCTTGGAGTATATTCTCCATGACCATTGAAAATAGGTACATGGAGATGAGACCCCAAAGGGCAGATGAATGTACTCGTATAGGCCTTTGTGTATTAATTGTTATGTAATTTCGGGAGGCCTCATCTAGTTCAAGATGGAGATATGCATGGCTCATATCCAACTTTGAAAATGTTTGGCCCTCAGTTAACCGGGCATACAGGTCTTGGATTTGTGGTAGTTGTATTATTTATCAAGGTTAGAAACCCTACTGACCGTAAGCTTATAATCTTCACAAAGTTGGACCAACTTATCTGGTTTAAGGACAGGAACAACAGGTACAGCTTACTGTGTGAACTATACGGTCTTATGATGCCCAGCTTTTCCAGGGGTTCTACATTTTCCAATCGGGATTATGGAACTGGTGGCACTCTAAAATACTTAGGCTTGGCATTGGGGTCAACATAAATCTTAGTTTGTCTCCCCTTATTTTCCAAAGCCCTTCTTGGAGGACTTCAGTGTTCATATGATGACTTTGTATAGTCCCCCCACGTCTAGCCTAAAGAGCTCCAGCCAGTTCAGTCTAATGCATTGGAGCCAATCTCTCCCCATACGGCTAAGTCCTTATCTCTGTACAATGATAAGTAGAAGTTGAGCCGACTGCTGCCTGTAAGTCACAAGGGTAACCATGGTGTCCTTTATCTGCAATGGTTCCTCTGTGTAGGTGGCAGCCTGGCCTTTGTGCTTTCTAAGTTCAGGAGGTGAATACCAACCCAGAGACAATTATAAGCCTGCCCCTCGATAATGGAGACCACAGCCCATTTCCATTTTTAATGGGTGGCCACTTACTAATAACTCCACCATTATGGGGGCAACCTTTATCCTGAAAATACGATTTAATTGCATTGTCTCTGGTTGTGAGCCTATCTGCAAGATATGGTCCAGTACTGGCCTTGGTCTTTTTTTGAAATTGCACGCATTTTGTCCTTAGTACCTTAGCCTCAATTGTGGTATTCTGCATTACTTCCGATAGTCTGGAAAAGGCTTCCTAAGAGTCTGAAAGCAGTCCTCAACTTCCCTTAACTGCCTGGTGATGCCACTAGGGCTCCACCACTGCCTGGGATGCTGGGATATTTACAGTTGCATAAGGCCTCTCCCCCAAACTGGAGGGCACTGCTATCTGGAATTTTCTGTAGTTCCTGATCTCTTTTCTCTACATTCTCCAATGATAGGGCTATCTCAGTGGCCTTCTTTGGGTTCTGACAATAATGTCACCTCATTAATTCCACAGACCAGCCTACCTCGCAACATTTCTGCACATTCCACTCCTTTCTCTTTGTGGGATTTTGGCCTGGCCCTTTTTCCTCTTTGCCACACTTCATAGAATCAGAGAATCCCTACAGTGCAGAAGGAGGTCTTTCAGCCTATTGAATCTGCACTAACTCTCTGACAGAGCATCTTACCAGGCCCATATCCCCATAACCCAATGCATTTACCCTGCTAACCTACACATCTTGGGACACTAAGGGACAATTTTAGCATGGCTAATCCACCTAACCTGCACATCTCTGGACTGTGGGAGGAAATGGGAGCACCCAGAGGAAACCCACACAAACATGGGGTGAAAAAAAAAATCGCTCAAGGCTGATGCTGTGAGGCAGTAGTGCTAACCACTGTGCCACCATGCTGCCCCTAATTTGCTTGTTAATCAATCTGGGATCATGTTTATTTAATCTGAGCTGCTAATAGAAGGTGGAGAACTCCTTCTTCTTCCATTTTAAAAAATAAAGTGGAAGTATTTTGTAGGCACCAAAAGTACCACCATCAACTGTTCTTTTAATCGTTGCTGATAGTTTTCCATCTATGTTATAGCCATTTTAAAATAAACTCTCTAATCTCTCGTCAGGCAGAAGTTTTAACAACTGTGTACCCATATCCTCATTAATAATAGCGTAAATTGCATTATAAATATCCTATCAACCGCATTAATTTTCAGTGGACTATTGTTGCTGGTGCCCTGGGTGAGTCGGTAGGAGACGCTGTTGGTCGCAGTCTACCTTGCTGCATTTGCTGGAGTGTGGGATCGAGCGGGAGGGTACAAACTGCTGCCAATCCGACCAAATCCGGTCCGCTCTTTCCCGACCGGTCTTCGCAGCGCCGGCAAAGCGGCCGCTGTGATTTGCTTGTGATAACTCTGCACCGGAGCGCAGGTAGCTGCGCTTTCCACTGATCCTCGCTCAGTCCACGGCGGAAGGTATGTCCACGGTGTATTGTTGATGCAGGCAAGGAAGCCGGCGTCGGCTAGCGAACACTGATTTGCGGAAAAGGGATCAAAGATTGCAGTCTGTGCAGGGGCAACATCTGCGGAAACACCACAGCTGTCAGCTGAGATGCTTTGTGGGCAGATGTGCGAAATGTGGCAATAACTCCTCGCGTTCTCCTGTATTATTTAGTGCAAGGGAGGCAGCAGTTGGTCTTTCAGTTGTGTTTACAATACATTGCTGGGAGAGGCGAAATGTGGCTGATCTTAACATCTAGGATCTCCAGGAGGGAATTGCAGTTTCAAAATCGCAGTTGATTTTCTCCAAATATTGGAAAGTTGTGCGGGTTTCGAGAAGGACAAACAAAAGCACCGAAAAAAAGCCTGAAGAAAAATCTACTTGTGATTATCATGTTGGTTTTACTGGACATTGAAGTGGAGATATCAGTAACATGCTCGTTAATAAATAGTCTAGTTATAATGCATTCATTATATTCTATTGCACAACTTCTTGGAGTTTTGACCATCAGCCTCAATCCCAATAACATTCTCTTTTGTTACAGGAGTAATATGTTGCTTTAACATCAAGAGATTCTTGTTTTTCGCCAATGATTGTCCTTTCTGCTATTCCTGGTAAGTTATTTCTTGTCACTTAAGTGTGACACTATCAGTACACTAACTGCGTCCTGCAATTGATGTGGAACTAAGGCTGTCGTGTTTGAGATATAAAGCAGTCAACTTATCCAATACTTTGATCAGCTAATTCTTATCAGGCAGATTCGGTTTCGTGGAGAATAGCTTTCATTCTGGTAGGTGCCGTTCACGGTCTGTTTGATCTATACTGTAGTTGCAAACATAACGAATTAGTTATTTAATCCGTTCGTTCTGCTCCAAGTAATGGTAAAATTGGCACTGAGGGAGTTATTTTGGCAGGGCAACAATGGAGCAGTTTTATAGCGCGAGGGTCGGGCGAAGTGTCAGCGTGCTTAATTTAGTGCTGTAAGATGTTAAATATGGAAGTGTTAAATCCTTAACTGTAGGTGCGCTGAATTAATGAAAGGTTGAAATAAATCTCAAGTGAGGTAATTTTCCAAGTTGCATTAAAGGACCCTCCATGGTCCATTGCGAGATATTTTATATATATATATGACAACACAAATATTTAACATGGTGCTTTTCCGATTTGCTAAGCTTAGTTGAATGTCGGTGTTGGTAATATCCTTAATTGACACTGCTGAATTGTCAGGACAATGCAGTTGCACAGTTCTTTGTATACAAATCTGGTGGCTGTTGTTGCACACCTTTCTTTAAACTTATGTACAGATCCTGTCCGCCAACACCAACACATGAAAAGTAGAGAGTGATTCTCTAACCCGCCATACCATTGGTGGATTGCACCGGTCCCGGAGAATAGCGTGTGGGCCTAAAAATCCGTTATGCACCCAGCAACAAACAGTTTGCAATTTACCGGACCCTTCCTAATGGAACAAACTGGATGGCTGGGAGTCCGATTAGCATATTTAAAGTAGCATTTATAAAAGCATAGCCTGTTCAAATCCCAGCGCATGGAATTCACCGGCCTTCAGGCGCGATAAATCACTATTGGTCACCACAAGCGGAGACCTGATGCGATGGGAATGCCAGGGAGCTCAGAGCCCTGGGTGGTCAGGGGCATGGCCAGGCAGTGACCATTGGGGTGTGTCCACCTGGCCACAGGACAGTTGGGCACCATCAGTGTGCCGGGGCAGTGCCAAGGGGGTGGAGCCTGAGTGGGGGCAATAGTAGGGGAGGTATGCATGGGAGAACAGTGGCCACAATTCAGTAAGCTTCAAGGTACTGATGGATAAAGAAAATATAGTCCTCAGGTTAAGGTGCTAAACTGGGGGAAGGCTAATTACAACAGTATTAGGCAGGAGCGGAAGAATGTAGATTGGGAGTAGATGTTCGAGGGTAAATCAACATCTGGCATGTGGGAGGCTTTCAAATGTAAGTTGATAGGGATTCAGGACTGACACATTCTGGTGAGGCTGAAGGATAAGTATGGCAAGTTTTGGGAACCTCGGACACTGAGAGATATTGTGAGCCTAGTCAAAGAGAAAAAGGAAGCATTTGTCAAGGCTAGGAGGCTGGGAACACACAAAGCAAGTGTGGAATACAAGGAAAGTAGAAAGAAACTTAAGCAAGGTGTAAAGAAGGCTAAAAAGGGTCACGAAAAATCATTGGCCAGCAGGATTAAGGAAAATCCCAAGGCTTTTTAGACATATATAAAGAGCAAGAGGGTAGCCAGTGAGAGGGTTGGCCCACTCAAGGACAGGGGAGGGAATCTATGCATGGAGCCAGAGGAAATGGGTGAAGTATTAAATAAGTACTTTGCGTCAGTATTCACCAAAGAGAAGGACTTGGTGGGTGATGAATCTGGGAAAGGGTGTGTAGAGAGTTTGAGTCATGTTGAGATCGAAAAGGAGGAGGTATTGGGGTTCTTGAGAAACATCAAGGTAGACAAGTCCCCAGGGCCTGATGGGATATACCCCAAAATACTGAGAGATGCAAGGGAGGAAATTGCTGGGGCCTTGAGAGAAATCTTTGTATCCTCACTGGCTATAGGGGAGGTCATGATGTGGAGATGCCGGCGTTGGACTGGGGTAAACACAGTAAGAAGTTTAACAACACCAGGTGAAAGTTCAACAGGTTTATTTGGTAGCAAAAGCCACAAGCTTTGAGAGCCTCAAGCCCCTTCCCACCTGAAGAAGGGGCTTAAGGCTCTGAAAGCTTGTGGCTTTTGCTACCAAATAAACCTGTTGGACTTTAACCTGGTGTTGTTAAACTTCTTACAGGGGATGTCCCAGAGGATTGGAGAATAGCCAGTGTTGTTCCTTTGTTTAAGAAGGGTCGCAAGAATAATCCAGGTAATTACAAGCCAATGAGCCTTAACTCAGTGGTAGGGAAATTATTGGAGAGGATTCTTTGAGACAGGATTTACTCCCACTTGGAAATAAGTGGACGTATTAGCGAGAGGCAACATGGTTTTGTAAAGGGAAGGTCATGTCTCACTAACTTGATTGAGTTTTTTGAGGAAGTGACAAAGATGATTGCTGAGGGCAGTGGATGTTGTCTACATGAACTTCAGTAAGGCCTTTGACATGGTCCCTCATGGCAGACTGGTGCAGAAGGTGAAGTCGCATGGGATCAGAGGTGAGCTGGCAAGGTGAATACAGAACTGGCTTGGTCATAGAAGAGAGAGGGTAGCAGTGGAAGGGTGTTTTTCTGAGTGGAGGGCTGTGACAAGTGGCGTTCCTCTGGGATCAGTGCTGGGACCTTTGCTGTTTGTAATATATATAAATGATTTGGAGGAAATGTAACTGGTTTGATTAGTAAGTTTGCAGACGACACACAGGTTGGTGGATTTGCAGATAGTGATGAGGACCATCAGAGGATACAGCAGGATATTGATAGGTTGGAGGCTTGGTTGGAGAGATGGCAGATGGAGTTTAATCTAGACAAATGTGAGGTAATGCATTTTGGAAGGTCTAATAAGGATAGGAAATATACAGTAAATGGCAGAACCCTTCAGAGTATTGATTTGAGACAGGATTTACTCCCACTTGGAAATAAGTGAACGTATTAGCGAGAGGCAACATCGTTTTGTGAAGGGAAGGTCATGTCTCACTAACTTGATTGAGTTTTTCGAGGAAGTGATTGATGAGGGTAGGGCAGAGGGATCTGGGTGTGCAGGCACACGGGTCACTGAAAGTGGCAACGCAGGTGGAGAAGATAGTCAGGAAGGCATGCGGCATGCTTGCCTTCATTGGCCGGGGCATTGAGTTTAAAAATTGGCAAATCATGTTGCAGCCTTATAGAACCTTAGTTGGGCTGCACTTGGAATATAGTGTTCAATTCTGGTCTCCAAACTACCAGAAAGATGTGGAGAGTTTGGAGAGGGTACAGAAAAAATTTACCAGGATGTTGCCTGATATGGAGGGCATTAGCTGTGAAGAGAGGTTGGGGAAACTTGGTTTGTTCTCACTGGAACAACGGAGATTGAGGGGCGACCTGATAGAAGTCTACAAGATTATGAGGGACATGGACAGAGTGGATAGTCAGAAGCTTTTTCCCAGGGTGGAAGAGTCAATTACTCGGGGGCATAGGTTTAAGGTGTGAGGGACAAGGTTTAAAGGAGATGTACAAGGCAAGTTTTTTACACAGAGGGTGGTGGATGCCTGGAACTCGCTGCCGGGGGAGGTGGTGGAAGCAGATACAATAGTGAGTTTTAAGGGGCATCTGGACAAATACATGAATAGGATGGGAATAGAGGGATATGGTCCCCGGAAGGGTAGGGGGTTTTAGATCAGTTGGGTAGCATGGTCAGTGCAGGCTTGGAGGGCCAAAGGGCCTGTTCCTGTGCTGTAATTTTCTTTGTTCTTTGTTCTTTCGGGGGCTGACAGGCTGGGTCATGCAGCGGTGGATTGAGAAGGCGGTCTTGATGGGGGGAACGTGGGGGTCCTAATAGGAGGTATGTTGGTGATGCTGATTGGGGGGTCATGTTGGGGTCTTGATGGGGAGCATGTCCAGGATGGGGCAGGGGGGACCACTGGGGAGGAGTTGGGGGAACATGCCATCGATTGGGGTTCCCGATTTTGTGGGGTGAGGGAGGGGGTCTGCCAGTACAATCTGAGATCAGGGTGCCTTTATGAAATGGTGCCTTTGTGAAATGGTGCCCAAGCACTCAGAAGCTGAACTCACTGGCATGTTTAGATCTCCCCCCTTCTCCTCCTTCCCCCCCCACTTCCTCCTCCTCCTCCTCCCCCCCCCCCCCCCTCCATACCCGGTGCAAAATTCCCAACTCTGCAAAACAATGAGAGTGTGGGAGGATTGCAATGTGGCACATGCCTGAGAGACCAGTATGGATCACCCCGTTATTTTTGCCATTATGACACATAGAAAGTTTTGGGGGGAATCCCAACCGTAATTTGTTTTAAAGACAAATATTAAATATCTGCCAGAGTATTTTCAGAAGCTTATCTTTCAAAAGGATTTCAGATTCATTTAAACCTGGGGCACAAAGTGGTCAAAATGTTGAAATGCCAATGGCCCATGATACAGAGTGACACCATGTAGCTTGTGCCTGTCTATTTCTCCACAGAAAGGGTTGGAAATCAATGGGTGGGCCACCGTGGGCCACTCTCATGCACAGATTAACACTTAGGAAAGCATGGGACGGACTGGAGGCCAGTCATTTGCCCACCCACTTAATTGCAGGATATGTTGAATGGAGTAGGAGTTTCAGAAGATGAAGGAAAATAAGTAAAATGCTTTTAAATAGTAAAAAAGTCTGATAGCAGATAGGAATTTTCACATGAGGAAGCAATTGTTTTGAGGAATACCAATAACTAGTTTTGTGCACTAGTAGAGGCTTGCCTCATCTTCCACCATACTCACCTCTACTAGTTGTAAGGAGCTCATAGGCTTCTTTGTTATAAACAAACCATAAGTTCAGCTGCACCTGCTGTTCTCCCTTCCTCTTGCCACCAACCCTTGTTTTCATGTTGACTCTCACCCTTACCTGAATCCCTCCTTCTTCCTAGTTTATTTCCCATCTGTCTTCATGGAGCTTAAGTCATCCAGGAGATCCACCTCCTCCTGCTCCCTCAATCCTATGCTGACTGCCAGTTCTCTTTTGGAGCACCCCAATCCCCCCCCCCAACACCCCCCCCACCACCCACCACCATGCTAACTGACATTATAAATGGTCTGCTCTCCTCAAGTGCTACTTCGCTACCTTTCAAAGCAGCCATTATCATCCTTCTTCAAAAATAATCCATCCTCCAGTCTTTGCAAACTATCACCCCACCTAAGACCTCTTTCCTCTCCAAAAATCTCAAATGTGTTATTACCACTCAGGTCCACACCCACGTCTGTTTGAAACTCCACAGACAAATTTATGCTTCTCTCCCAATGTCCCATAATGTGTATTAAATGTAAGGCAATAATCACTTAGAAATTACCGATAAATAATTCTGAAGGTGCTTATTTTATGAATTGACCTGGCATTTCTCATTAGTTAGGAATGTTGTTTAGTGATAGAATACAGAGATTTCATTTGAAAAGAGACTGCACCGTTTATAAATAGGTGCACACTATGATGCTCTGCCTGGGTATTTTGTAAAGAGGTGCACATTTTTATGTGCTGGTGTGGTCACAGTGTGATTTTCTGTTGTTTTTATTGATTATTCAAGTAAGTTGGAAGGATGTTAAAATCACAATCCAAAACACAGCTTAATTCAACCTTTATTAAACAGTGGCATAAAACAAGAAAGAATTTGCATTTTAGTTCATTTGAAGACGGCACGGTAGCACAATGGTTAGCACTGCTGCTTCATAGCTTCAGGGACCTGGGTTCAATTCCCAGCTTGGGTCACTGTCTGTGTGGAGTTTGCACATTCTCCTCGTGTCTGCGTGGGTTTCCTCCGGGTGCTCCGGTTTCCTCCCACAGTCCAAAGATGTGCGAGTTAGGTTGATTGGCCATGCTAAAATTGCCCTTAGTGTCCTGAGATGTGTAGGTTAGAGGGATTAGCGGGTAAAATGTGTAGGGATATGGGGGTAGGGCCTAGGTGGCATTGTGGTCGGTGCAGACTCGATGGGCCAGATGGCCTCTTTCTGCACTGTAGGGTTTCTATTCTAAGACCTGTTAACATTCTTTTTACTAAAGGCACCTTTGTAAAAAAAATAATTTTTCATTGAACCAGTCTCCACTCAATTAACAAATGGAAATTGGAGTCTGCAATCTTTTAAATTTAATTTAACCTTAAATTTAGCCTATTATTAATTGATTATTTTAAATACAATGTAAACATCGGAAGCCCGGAAGCACCTTTGAGTCTGTGCTTGCTGCCTCTCTCTAGGCATTAATAAACTAAGCAGCCAGATTGACCAACTGGGAGAAATAGCTTGCAGGTGTGCTAGCTTAGGAATGGGAAATGAAAGACAATTAAGTGGCATTAGAACCTTCTCCTAAGGTTAGAGATTCAAATATCACAAGTTGAAATTCATTGAAGAAGGGATGGTTCTTAAACGCTGTTCAACTTGAGTTTTGGCCTCAGACAAGACTATCTCTGTTAACAAATCAGCAATTATTTATGTACTTTGAAAATAATTATACTTCCCTACCAACAGTTGGAACTTTCTCTCACATGCAGGAGGTCAGATACTGAATTAATGAAGCAGAATTCCCCACCAGAAAATTTTGACATTGATTCTGCATTCAATTGAGTGCATTCAGTTCCGCTCCAAATTGTCGGTGCATCATTTGACATCAAATGGTGCAATTTGGAGCGAGTCTTGTTTGCAAAAACAATACTCATTTGTCATCACCTATGTGCTCAATTGACATCATGAACCTCCTACTTCAGGAGTCAATATTGCGTTTGTTGGAACTTCACTGCACGATGGGAGCACTTCTATGCTCAAAGGCCATCACCGCTTGTTAAATTTGTGGAACAAAGAACAATACAGCACAGGAACAGGCCCTTCGGCCCTCCAAGCCCGTGCCGCTCCCTGGTCCAAACTAGACCATTCTTTTGTATCCCTCCATTCCCACTCCGTTCATGTGGCTATCTAGATAAGTCTTAAACGTTCCCAGTGTGTCCGCCTCCACCACCTTGCCTGGCAGCGCATTCCAGGCCCCCACCACCCTCTGTGTAAAATATGTCCTTCTGATATCTGTGTTAAACCTCCCCCCCTTCACCTTGAACCTATGACTCTAAGCGATCATTAGGCATCAAAGGAAATCATTAGGCATTAAAACGATCAGGAAGATATCATTGCAACTTCCTACATGTTATGATTGGGAAAATAAACAAATTTTATTGTTTTATTTTTGAAGTTTTTCCCTCCCTCAACTCATCCATTTCATAGAAACATAGAAAAATAGGAGTAGGAGGAGGCCATTTGGCCCTTCGAGCCTGCTTCGTTATTCATTTTGATCATGGCTGATCATCTAACTCAATAGTCTGATCCCGTCTTCCCCCCATATCCCTTGACCCCTTCGTCTCAACTGTTATATCTTACTGCTTCTTGAAAACATTCAATGTTTTGGCCTCAACTGCTTTCTGTAGTAACGAATTCCACAGGCTGACCACTCTCTGGGTGAAGAAACTTTTCTTAATCTCTGTTCTAAATGGCCTACCCTGTATCCTCAGACTATGACTCCTGGTTCTGGATACCCCCATCATCAGGATCTATCCTGTCTAATCCTGTTGGAATATTATTCTTCTGAACTCCAGCGAATACAATCCTAACCAACTCAATCTCTCCTCATATGCCAGTCATGCTATCCCAAAACTGCACACAATATTCCAGGTGTGGCTTCACCTGGTTCTGTAAAATTGTATTAAGACGTCCCTGCTCCTGTACTCACGTCCTCTTGCTATGAAGACCAACATACCATTTGCCTTTTTTACTGCCTGTGGCACCTGCATGCTTACCTTCAGGGACTTGTGTACAAGGACACCCAGGTCTCATTGCACATTCCCCTCTCCTAACTTATGACCATTCAGAGAGTAACCTGCCTTCCCATTTTTGCTATCAAAGTGGATAACCTGACATTTATCCAAATTATACTGCATCTGCCAATCATATGTCCTTTCACACTGAAGGATCTCTGCATCCTCTTCACAGCTTACCCTCCAGCATCATCTGCAAATCTGGAGATATTATATTTAATTCCCTTATCTAAATCATTAATATATATAGTGAATAGCTGGATTTCCAGCACTGATCCCTGTGGTACCCCACTAATCACTGCCTGCCATTTGGAAAAATACCCATCATTCCTACTGTTTGTTTCCTGTCTGTCAACCCGTTTTCTATCCATCTCAATACACTACTCCCCAATCCCATATAGTTTAATTTTACATACTAATCTCTTATTGGGACTTTGTCGAAAGCCTTCTGAAAGTCCAAATGGTCACATCCACTGGCTCCCCCTCATCAACACAACTAGTTACATCCTCGAAGAATTCCAGTAGATTTGTCAAGTATGACTTCCCTTTCATAAATCCATGCTGGTATGTTACCCCTTCCCTCCAGCACCTCTGCTGTGCTGACTCTGCCAGGGTGACCAGCTCGGGGGGAAAAAAACAAGGTAAGTATCAAAGTGAATGCAACACCATTAAGAAATTATGATGCAGAGGAGGTAAATTTCAAAGTATATCATGAAATGATAAAATAAGCAAGTCACTAAGGTTTTAAAAGTCCCACCACCAGGATTTCACATATTGTAAGATAATAATCTACTGTGTATTGTTAACAACTTGCAGATTTGATGCAATGAAAAGTGCCTTAGGACATTTCTGAGAGATCTAATATTAACACAGATTTCTGTCAAATTTTGACTGATAAATACTCCTGGTACATTTGTATTATGCTAAAAGCACTATATAAATTCACATGTTGTTGTTTTGTGAACCAATTAGTAATTTTATTTGGAAAATTTGTTTAATGCACCCATTCTTTCGGATCTTTGCACCCACTGCTATTACATTCACCAAAGTGATTTGTGCACTGACCCTCGTGAGACAATTGATACACTGCATACACTCTATCAGCTGGGACTTAGAAAAGTCTGATATATGAAACTTTACAGTCCTTTATTACTTTAGGCGTCAGTTCAATACTTTCTGCTGAGCGCTTTGATGCTGATCATGTTGTTGATCACCAATTATGTCAGTTGAGCACTTAACCACTTTGAAAGAAAATAAATGTTCACAATTGATGTGGTTTGAGTGTGTCATTTCAGGTCAGTGATTTCATTTTATCACTGTTAGATGTCAAATTATGACCGATAGATCGCTTCGGAATGCAGATTATCACAACCGAGTACAAATGAGCACAGAATGATGTCAAAATTTTCACTGTACCAACATGCATTAGACTTTTGGAAAATTGTGTCTCACCCACTACTTTCAGTGAAATAATTCCCATTTAGTCTGGAACCATTGTTATCAGCGTATGATCTAAATTTGATAGCTTCTGAAAATTGGCATCGGAATAGCGATACTGTGTCGGCAACAGGCCAACTTTATGCTGTATGTTCATTTGAATAATTTCTGCGTACAGCTGGGGTGAACCACTCTGCTCATTAGCTGCATGCAGTGTTCCCAAAATTGTAACTTCGTAGCACTGTTTAAAACTAGCCTGCACCTCTTTAAAATGACTATGACTTGGAAAAGTTTGGAGAATGGCACAATATTGGAGAGAGTGGACTTCAATATTTTTCAATGCTGCATTGGAGGCTGTGGTGGAGGAGGTGGAAAATATGAGAGATCCTGTAATTGTATGGGCCAGGAGACCTTCCAAACGCACACAAAAGGCAGATACGCCAAGTGTAATGAATGGAATGCAGTATCACAAAAAATTCAATGCTCTCACAAGAAGTCAATGTCAGTGAACGCCTCTTCAGATGTCATATTCTACCAAATTCACCACTAGCTTCTGATTCTGCACAAATCACCACAGTGCCATATTGCTTACCAACAATCTCTGTCAATCATATACCAAATACTCAAATGCTTTACCTCACCCTCACATACCTAGCACTGCAGCAAGCCTCAGATTAAATTCTCGCAGTTATTCAACCATGCCAGCCACATCAACCAAACAGGTTGCATGACATTTATTGAAACATTTCCCACTCTCTTGCAAAGCAAGGTGCATACTATGGACACCATTTTAGAACACTAAGAGCAGTCATAGCACCCAGAAAATGGGCACTAATGAATCCAATTTCTTACTTGCAGAGTCTAACTAGGACGTATGTTAGAATAGTTATTTCAAAGTCAGGTCATCTATGGAAAGTGAAATAAGGAAAGGCAAAGAAAGACGGGATTAAGAGAGAGAGAAATAAAAGAGGCAGGAAGAAAAAGTTTACACTTAAAAAAATCTTCAATATTTAAATCAGAAGGAATGAGACTCCATGGTTGTAAAAGTTCATTTTCAATGACAGAGGAGTTGTTTGGTAGTAATTAGGACTTATCACGCTATTACAAATTCATTTAGAGCAGTAATTTCCTCCTGAATGTTTAGTGGATATTTAGCACGTAATTACTGCAATTTCACGCCTCTATCTTTCAATACGGAGGCACTTAGTGAGATAATATTAGGGCAAAGCTTTTAGAGGAGAAGAACCAATTGCAGCTTACTGATTTCTGCATTTAACTGTGACTGTGCAGTTACTGGACATTGCTACCCAATTTACCCTTTAATAATGCGAGCGCTCATAGCTTCACTGTTACTTTTACTGCAAAATCTGGGCCACTGTAATTAAGCTGCATTTTGAGATTCACTTTAAATCTGGGTTTCACTATGGTGGTTTTATGCATTTTTACATAACCTATGGTTCTGATTTATTAATGTAATTTGAAAGGAGTGCATGTGGATGCATCAATTTACCGGATGTTCTTCTGTAGTTGCTGTTGATGGAGGAAAATGCTTTTGATTTTTCTCTATATATGCTGACCCAGATAGTGTTGTGATAATAGGTTTGCAAGTAATCTGATCTCCAAGCAGTTCACTCCTGTTATTGAAAATAAAATCTCATGTGATTTTGAAGACAGCCTATTTTGAGTACTGAAAAAAAAAGAAAAGGCTGGAAATACTCGGAAGGTCTGTTAGCATCTGGGGAGAGAAACAGAGTTTTCCAGTCAATGATCATTTATTAACACTGAAGAAAGTTAGAAGTGCAATGGGTTTTAAGCCTGTGTAAAAGGGGAGAACATTAGGGAAGATCTGTAATCGCATGTAGGGCAGGGGAAATTAAATGACAAGAAGTTCAAGGTATAAAAGTCAATGAGAGTGGCAATGGGTAAAGTGAAGTAACAAAAGATGCATCCAGATGAGGAATGAATAGCTAAAATTTCAGCCACCTGAATGCAAAGTGAAGAAGTAAAGAAAGAAACAAATCACAACCAAGTCAACAAAAAGGCACATAGAACAAGAGGGAGGCAGTGGTTACGATCTAAAATTGTTGAACTCAGTGTTGAATCCAGAAGGCTGAGGAGTGCTGAGACAAAAGATGAAGGGCTGTTTCTCAAGCTTGCATTGGATTTCATTGGAACACGAGCAGGTCAAGGACAGAAAGGTCAGAGTGGGAGCCAGGTGAAAAACAAGGTCTGCAGGAGGCTGGGGATGATTATCGAAGGTTGCTTTTTGTAACTGGAAACCTGTGTCCAGTGGTGGACTGCAGGAATTTGAACTGGGGTCCTTGCTGTTTGTCATATACATTTAGTGATCTAGATGTGAATGTGGGAGGAATATGATCAGTAAGTTTGCAGATTACACTGTGGTGAACCATCGTTGGTTCCCACTAGGTAGTACTGAGCCAGGGTCTGGCCAGTACTACGAGTATGTATATATGTTGCTGTTGGGGTTAGGGATGGGTTGTTCCACTTGTTGCTGTTGGGGTTAGGGTTGGGCTGTTACACCTGTATTATAGTTATTATGGTACATCCCAGTTGGGCTCCGCCTCCTGGGAGAGGTATAAAGGTCACTGCTCTGTCTGGGACCCCTCAGTCTGGGATCGTGTACTATACATGGTAGCTTCGTTGTAATAGTAAATAAAAGCCTTTATTTCCTTGAGCATCTCAAGCCTCGTGTGTGATAACGCGCATCAATTTTATTTACTATTAATTAAACTCTCGTCGTTAAAAAAAAAGAAAACGATACAGAGAGTATGGAGCAAATGTTAAAACCCGAACATCTTACACTGGATCCACGTGCGGCGGGCGCCTCTAACACCTTCGACCACTGGTTGAAATGTTTTGAGGACTACCTTGCAGCCTCCGCAGCGGTCACCACAGACGACGACAGACTCCGGGTCCTCCACGCGAGGGTAAGCAACACCATATATCTCGCGATCCGTGCGGCCACTGACTACACAAGGGCCCTCGAGCTTCTTAAGAAGCGTTACATTAAACCGCCAAACGAGATGCATGCTCGATACCTCTTAGCCACTCGACGACGGCAGCCCGGCGAAACGTCGGAAGAGTACGCGAACGAGCTCCTACAGCTAGCCAGGGGCTGTAACTGCAAAGCAGTGTCGGCAGACCAGAACATGAACGACCTCGCTCGAGATGCGTTTGTGGTGGGAATCGGATCATCTTATATCCGACTCAGACTGTTGGAGCAAGGTAATCTTGATCTCACTAAGTCGATAGAACTATCGGATACGTTGGAGACGCCCTCCAAATGCCTAGTATTGTATCCTGAAGACCACGTGGAGACAACGTGGCAGGAGCAGTCGCTGATCCCTCCTCGTCCCTCGGGTTCGAAAAGCTGCGTGATGGCGTGCCCACACTCGGGCCTGACGACGGCAGCAGCTCCGGGCGGCCCGTGGTGTTACTTCTGTGGGGGAGTGAAGCACACTCGGCAGCGATGTCCCGCTAAAGCTGTGTTGTGCTCCGCCTGCGGTAAGAAGGGGCACTATTCGAAGGTGTGCCGATCCAAACTTACTTCCAGGAACAGCAGTGCGGCCTGCGACTCCCCGGAGCCCGGTTCTTCGTCGTCGGCATCGTCGAGGGTTTCGTCCACGTGCGAGGCCAGGACGCCGCCATTACAGTCAACGGAGTCGCAAGAGATGCGCGACCACCAGGGGTCGCTGATTTTGGCGCCATCACCCACGTGCGACCTATGGGAGCAGCCATGTTGATCGGCACCGACCGCGAACGACCAGCAGGGGTCATCTTCATCTATCTCAGCTGCCTGCAGTGGCGCTCACGAACCAACGGTGGCGTCGATCATCCTGGACCAGGCCAAGCCTCACAGACTCGACAAGTCTATGATGGACATTCAGGTAAACAAACACTTGATATATTGTCTGTTTGACAGCGGGAGCACAGAGTTTTATTCACCCAGATGCTGTGAAGCGGTGTGGCCTCCAGATCCAACCTGTCAAACAGACGATTTCGATGGCATCAAGGTCCCGGTCTGTCACCGTGCTAGGGAGTTGCATGGTACATTTAACGGTGCAGGGCACGGTTTACGAGCGCTTCAAGCTCCTGGTGTTACCGCACCTTTGCGCGCCAATACTCCTCGGACTAAATTTCATGGTCCACTTGAAGAGTGTAACCCTACAGCACGATGGGCCACTCCCTCCGCTTTCAGTGGGAGAACAGCAGCTTCCAAATTGCCTGTAGCCTCTCGACGCTGAAGATTACCACACCCTCCCTGTTCCAGAATCTTGTGCCAGGTTGCAAGCCCATCACGACTAAGAGTAGGCGTTACAGCGCTGAGGATCAGATCTTCATTCGATCTGAAGTTCAGCGGCTCCTCAAGGAAGGGATCATACAATCTAGCGCTAGTCCATGGAGAGCGCAGGTCGTGGTGGTCAAGAGTGGGAACAAACCCCGGATGGTCATTGACTATAGTCAGACCATTAATAGATACACGCAGCTGGATGCGTATCCCCTCCCGCGCATATCTGACATGGTCAACCAGATTGCGCAGTACCGGGTGTTCTCCACCATAGACCTCAAGTCTGCCTACCACCAACTCCCCATTCGCCCAGAGGACCGACAATACACGGCTTTTGAGGCAGATGGTCGCTTGTATCACTTTCTCAGGGTTCCCTTTGGTGTCACCAATGGGGTCTCGGTCTTCCAGCGTGCTATGGACCGAATGGTGGACCATAACGGACTGCGGGCTACCTTCCCGTACCTGGATAACGTCACCATCTGTGGCCATGACCAGCAGGACCACGACACAAATCTCCTTAAGTTCCTACGCACTGCATCTCGCCTGAATCTGACCTACAACAGGGAGAAGTGTGTATTTCGTACGCGCCGTTTAGCCATCCTCGGATACGTGGTGGAAAACGGGGTCATTGGCCCTGATCCAGACCGTATGCGTCCCCTCCTTGCACTTCCCCTGCCCACTAGCACAAAAGCACTGAGAAAATGCTTAGGCTTCTTCTCTTACTATGCACAGTGGGTTCCCAATTACGCGGACAAAGCCCGTCCGCTCATCAAGTCCACCTCTTTTCCCCTAACACCAGAGGCTCGATTGGCCTTTGATAAACTAAAAGCCGACATCGCGAAAGCCACGATGCACGCGGTTGATGAGTCCATCCCCTTTCAGGTGGAGAGCGATGCATCTGATTTCGCCCTGTCCGCCACACTTAACCAGACGGGCAGGCCCGTCGCCTTTTTTTCCCGCACCCTCCAAGGCCCCGAAATTCGGCATTCAGCGGTGGAAAAGGAGACCCAGGCCATTGTGGAGGCCGTCAGGCATTGGCGCCATTACTTGGCGGGAAAACGGTTCACCCTGATCATGGACCAGCGGTCTGTGGCGTTCATGTTCAATAACACGCTGCGGGGCAAGATCAAGAACGACAAGATCTTGAGGTGGAGAATCGAACTCTCCACCTATAATTACGACATCATGTATCGTCCAGGGAAACCCAACGAGCCCTCGGATGCCCTGTCGCGTGGAACATGCGCCAGTATACAGGAGGACCGTTTGCAGGCTCTCCATAATGACCTATGCCATCCTGGGGTCACTTGGCTCTACCACTTCGTAAAAGCCCGCAATCTGCCCTACTCGGTGGAGGATGTCAGGTCCATAACGAGAAGTTGTCGGGTATGCGCGGAATGCAAACCGCACTTTTACCGACCTGACCGGGCACAATTAGTCAAGGCCACTCGTCCCTTCGAAAGACTGAGTGTCGACTTTAAGGGCCCCCTTCCCTCTACAGATCGGAATGTGTACTTCCTCAACATCATTGATGAGTACTCGAGATTCCCTTTTGTTATTCCCTGCTCTGATACATCCGCTGCCACGGTTATCAAGGCATTCCGTGATCTTTTTACTCTGTTCGGGTACCCCTGCTACATTCACAGCGACAGGGGCTCGTCGTTCATGAGCGATGACTTGAGGCAATACCTGCTCTCATACGGGATTGCCTCTAGTAGAACCACGAGCTACAACCCTAGGGGTAACGGACAGGTGGAACGTGAGAATGCTACAGTCTGGAAGGCTGTCTTACTGGCGTTGAAGTCAAAAAGCCTTCCAGTCTCCCGTTGGCAAGAGGTGCTCCCTGATGCGCTCCATGCCATACGCTCACTCCTGTGTACGGCAACCAACGCTACTCCCCATGAGAGGCTGTTTTCATTCCCTCGGAAGTCTTCCTCTGGGACCTCATTACCGTCTTGGTTGACGTACTCAGGACCTGTCCTCCTGCGGCGACATGTAAGGACCCGCAAGTCCGACCCGTTGGTCGAACAGGTCCATCTCCTCCACGCCAACCCTCAGTATGCCTATGTGGCATACCCTGACGGGCGAGAGGACACGGTCTCGATTCGAGACCTGGCGCCAGCAGGGGACGTAGAAACCCCTGTCGCTCCCATACCTCCTGTTAGAGACCCCCCAACTATTGTTTCCCCTCCTGACACGGCGCGGGCAGCATCGGGACCATTACTTAACCCTTTTACTCCCATGTACAGCTTGCCTGAGTCCAGGAGATGGTCACCACTTCAGGGCGTGTCGGAACTCAACGGATTATCATCACCTTGGGGTCAGCCGGCCCGTGAGACTGTGGAGGAACCGTTGGACATCGCCTTGGGGAGAACGTCACCGCGAGTGCCTACTCCGGTGTCATCACTGGTGTTGAGGAGGTCACAACGACGGTGCGGTCCCCCTGACCGTCTGAACTTATAAACTGATGACAAATTATTCTGTTTTTTTTGTACCCCGCCGGCCTTTGTCTTCAAAGGAGGGGTGAATGTGGTGAACCATCGTTGGTTCCCACTAGGTAGTGCTGAGCCAGGGTCTGGCCAGTACTATGAGTATGTATATATGTTGCTGTTGGGGTTAGGGATGGGTTGTTCTACTTGTTGCTGTTGGGGTTAGGGTTGGGCTGTTATACCTGTATTATAGTTATTATGGTACATCCCAGTCGGGCTCCGCCTCCTGGGAGAGGTATAAAGGTCACTGCTCTGTCTGGGACCCCTCAGTCTGGGATCGTGTACTATACATGGTAGCTTCGTTGTAATAGTAAATAAAAGCCTTTATTTCCTTGAGCATCTCAAGCCTCGTGTGAACGCGCATCATACACGAAAATTGCTGGTGTGATAAATGGTGTGGTGGAAAGCCATAGATTACAGGGTTATATAGTCGAGCTGGTCAGATGGGCAGAACAGTGGCAAATGGAATTTCAAGTGCTCATCTAAATGCTTCTTAAACGTTGTGAGGGCTCCTGCATCTACCACCCTTTCAGACAGCAAGTTCCAGATTCCCAGCAACTTCTAGATGAAAAGGTTCTCCCTCAAATTCACTCTAAATCTCCTGCCCTTCCCTTAAACCTATGCCCCCTGGTTATTATTGACCCCTCTACTAAGGGGAAAGATTTCTTCCCATCTACCCTATGTCCCTCATAATTTTGTACACCTCAATCAGGTCCGCCCTCAGCCTTGAATTGCTGCAGTCCATGTGATGCAGGTACATCCACAGTACTGTTGGAAGGGAGTTCTAGGGTTTTGACCCAGCGACAGTGAGAAACGGCACAGTGGTTAGCACTGCTGCCTCACAGCGCCAGGGACCTGGATTCGATTCCCGGCTTGGATAATTTTCTGCATGTTCTCCCTGTGTCTGCGCATGGGTTTCCTCCGGGTGCTCCAATTTCCTCCTACAATCCGAAAGATGTGCTGGTTAGGTGCATTGGCCATGCTAAATTCTCCCTCAGTGTATCTGAACAGGTGCCAGAGTATGGCATCTAGAGGTTGCTGGGAATCTGGAACTTGCTGCCTGAAAGGGTGGTAGGTGCAGGAGCCCTCGCAACGTTTAAGAAGCATTTAGATGAGCACTTGAAATTCCATTTGCCACTGTTCTGCCCATCTGACCAGCTCGACTACATAACCCTGTAATCTATGGCTTTCCACCACACCATTTATCACACCAGCAATTTTCGTGTAATCTGCAAACTTACTGATCATATTCCTCCCACATTCACATCTAGATCACTAAATGTATATGACAAACAGCAAGGACCCCAATTCAAATTCCTGCAGTCCACCACTGGACACAGGTTTCCAGTTACAAAAAGCAACCTTCGATAATCATCCCCAGCCTCCTGCAGACCTTGTTTTTCACCTGGCTCCCACTCTGACCTTCATTGCAGTATTAATGTAAGCCTACTTGTGACACTAACCAATAGAATAAACTGAAGGAACAGCAATATATTTCCATGTGTGTGAGTTGGAGGGAAAATTGAAGGCGTTGGCATTCCCATATTTCTGCTGCCTTTAGATCCTTCTAGATGGTAGAGATTGCAGGTGACTTTTTTGCTATGTGACTCTGTGAACAACATCACCGTATGTCATTTTGGGTAGAAAATATTTTCCCCACTATATTTAAAACCACCAACCTCCCATTTATTTTGTAGTAAATTGAAATCCAAGGAGAAACATCGTTTTTGTATGACCTCATGTCCTACGAGATGTTGAAAAACATTTTAAACATCAATTGCACATATTCTTACTTAGTTTCAATTTTTGAAACGCCAATGAGCAGGAGATTGTAATTTAGAAGACGAAAAGCCTGCTTTTTCTGAGAAGCAGAGTGTTAGAGGCTTTAGACTGAATAAAGACCTGTGATTTGATTCCTCAGGAAATGGGCAATGTCTTTGCAAAGCTCACCACTTGTCTTGCAGCATGAAAACCACAGCAGCCTTGATTTAATTTTGTAATGGAGTTCCCTTAAGCTTCTGGGGAGATTATGCTGGCTTTGCACACACAAAGTACAATGTCAGAAGGTTATCAAAGCTCTGGTGTGTTCACTGTGCTTTGTACATCTTTTTGGTTAAATAGATGCATTTGCCAAGGCAGTAGAATTCTGCACACCAACGGAATTCCCAGTAGTGTCAATTGGACTCATATTACAGTACAAGCCAGCTCTATATGTGTGTGCGTGCGCTTGCGCATGTGCGTGCGCGTCATCACAGGATTTCCAAAACTGCACCTTTCTGGGTCAACCAGTACAGCAAACTGATCTCCTGGCTGCAGAATGTCCACCTCTTTGAACTAATCCTTAAAAAAAATCACTCCTGCATGTGACTCCAGCTGTTGAATTTGCTTAACCTGCACTCTAACATTGTGTTACAAGTCTTTACTCTTCCTTTTCCTACTGGTTCTATCTGTTGCAATCCATCAGGTTTCAGCAAAGACAAGCTGCCCAGATCGCTACTCTGACTGCTAAGATACGCTTCGCTAACTTTGTATTAGCGACCGTGAAGGCCATGCTAAAGACAGCTTCACCTATACCTGTGTAGGTGTAGGTACACCTACATCTGCACAGGTATAGGTGTAGTGTAGTGTAGACTGGGCCATGTATGATACAAGGCAGCTTGTTGGGTATTGACTAAGGGTAGAGAAATGAAAGCACTTTGATTCGAGACCCCATTTCCTTGTCCTCTTTTCCCATCATCGCTCTCATGGTTCACCCACACTTCCTGTTGGCAACGAGCAGACTTCTTTATCAGTACAAAACATTATCCCCCTTGAACCCTTCCAGCACCTGCATTATAAACAAAGAACAGCCTTTTAATGCATGCACTCCATTCTGTTACTTCCTTGTGTCCTGCTCCCAAAGCCAGAATCCATCAAATTTCATGCTTGCAATGTCCCTTTATTCTGGAACTGAAATCAACTTATACGGTAAATTACCATGCCTGCTCAACCTAATTGGTTTGGAAGCCTGTAAATAATGTGATAATAAAGTGGCTGAATTAATAAACGGCTGACAGATGTGCTGAGTTCACTTCTGGGTCTCTTGCAAACTCTTTGACTTCATCCCACCCACTCTGATTTTGTCAGCAACTTAAAATCCACCCATTAGGACAGGTGACCAAGAGTTTAGTCAAAGAGGTAGGTTTGACCTTAAGTCATAGAATCCCTACAGTGCAGAGGGAGGCCATTCGGGCCATCGAGCCTGCACCAACAACAATCCCACCCAGGCCCTATCCCCATAACACCACTTATTTACCCTGCTCGTCCCCCTGACCCTAAGGGGCAATTTTGCATGGCCAATCATCCTAACCTGCACATCTTTGGAGTGTGGGATGAAACCGGAGCAGCCGGAGGAAACCCACGCAGTCACAGGGAGAACGTGCAAACTCCACACAGACAGTCACCCGAATCCAGAATTGAACTGGGTCCCTGGCGCTGTGAGGTAGCAGTGCTAACCATTGTGCCACTGTGCCACCCACTTAGTCACTTAAGGAGAAGTGAAAGGTGGAGAGACTTAAGGAAGGATTTCTAGAGCTTGAGGCCTAAACATTAAAAAACCAAGAGTTGCTGTGAGGAGTCCTAACACGAGTAATGGGGGACTGAGGAGGATATTGTCAGAATGTCTGATGAGGGACCAAGAAACTTATTTCACAGAATGCTGCTGAACATAATTAGAAGCATGGATATAAAAGCACAAAGTTGTCTGTCATATCTATTTTTAGAATGCTGAAATATAAATGGAGATCACTTTCCTTGCTGTTTATTTAAGACCCAATAAAGTTCTGAAGTATTTTTTAAAATTCTTTCATGGGATGTGGGTGTTGCTGGCAAGGCCAGCATGTGTTGCCCTTGAATTGAATGGCTTGTTAGGCAATTTCCGGGGGCAGTTTAAGAGTCAGCCACATTGTCTGAAGTCACATGTAGGCCAGAGCAGGTAGGAATAACTGATTTCCTTCCCTTATGGACATTAGTGAACCAGATGGATTTTTACAACAATCAATGATAGCTGACATGATCACCATTATTGACACTAGCTTTCAACTCCAGATTTATGAACTGAAATCAAATTCCATCAGCATGGGTCTGGGACTTAGGACTACCAGTCTACTGTCTCCCCACACGGTAGGATATATACTATGCTATACTAGTATATACTATACTATGTCCAAATAACCTGTATGACAAGCAATTATTTAATTATTTTCATTCCGTATGCATATTCTTTATATTTTGAGATTTTAGAGAACAAGCTATGAGAAATTAAGTGCTAACTGACATACATAAATGTATAAAATGAATGCATGCCTGTTCTTTGGAAGAAATTATTTTCTCAGTAAACCTGTACCTTTTGTTAGCAAGTGCCCAGTAAAGGATGTAATTCTGACTAATGTCATATTACCCCCTTGTCTTATCACCTCAACCTGAAGAATGAATTCTGTCAACAGATGGATGATTTGTGGCCTGTGCATAATCGATGTAATGGCAACATTTGTTTTTTTTTGTGCCTTAGGGTGACGGATGTCTTCAACCATCCAAATCGAGGCCTCAGTGTTTGATTTTTATGCTTTCATGGGTATAAATGGCATGAGTTAACCATCGCTGGTGACAAATGGCTCATGTGAATGTCATCATTCTACCTGTAAAATCCCACTGCTTTTTCCATTTTTCCGTGCTTAGTCTGACTGACATCTTTAATTCCTGACAAACCTTTCTTTATTGTTGACTGACAGCAAACCCTTCTCCTGAGCTGCTGCCAAGTTGCTCATTCAATGAGCAGAAAAATCTCTCGGAGTTATTTTATTGCATAATTATTATTCATAATAAATTTCACTGAGACATTTTTGGAATGTAATACCTCATTCAGATTTTTCAATCTCCTGGCAAGCATGCTATTGTTGCAATAATAGTCTTGTTTTTGAGGAATACGTCCAACATCTATACGCACATGATCCTGCTATGTATGCTACAGGTGATTTTAATTCTCCTTTTGCTGGTGGTACTAATTCTTCTGTGCCAGTTTTTATGTTTCCATAAAGAGGCACTAATCAATATTTGTGGGGAAGGTAAAATTGACACCTGAACAATGCCATGGGAGATCTTGTAGTCTATCAATAAAAGTCCTGACCCAGCAATTCAGTATGGTCAATTGCACCAAATTTGAACCAGTGAGTTGGGATTTGTACTCGCCGATGCTCTGCAGAGCTTAATTTCTATGATTTGCAAAGTAAACTTGTTTAAATATCCACTGGCGATTCTCTAGTGAAAATCCATCATGAAATGGGAGTGCTATGCTGAGGGATCATGTAAATTAGTGTGCAACCATTAAAAACATAAGTCTATTTGAAAATTGTATCACTCAGCAGGGGATAGTCAGTAATTGGAAAAATATTTGACTCTGTGAGTTGACTGGCAGGTGAGTACATTGAATGATGCATTTGAAGTTTGTGCCACTTTTCACAAATGTTTTCCACTGGAAGATCTGGCAGAGGCAGTCAAAAAAAGACAAAGAGCCTTGCAAGGAAGATGAGTGTAGTGTCCAATTTCAGTGAATTGCACTTCCAAATGTTCTTGACTGGATTCAGCAGCAAAGAAATATGAGTGTCCACGGGAGGAAACCACAAAAATAAGTTCCATGTAAAGGAAGGTGGTAATAGTGTATATTGCCAACTCTCTCAGTCCCAGAACTGTACATCAGTGTGGGAAGAATTCAGTGACCTGACAACATCAGTCAAAGGTCATATTGCTACTCTATCTTTCTTCCATTACAACCAGCATACTTTGTCTTCAAAAATTAGGAACTGCACAACTAATTCTTCACACTGTAATCGAGTTTAGGGAGACATCATTTGAAATCTTACAATATGTGATACCATTTCCTGCAACAATGTTTGCAAATAACCCCCAAACTGCTTTTTTAACTTGAACAGGATGATATTAGCAAGCTCTTACACCAACTTTCCACAACTCTCCAGACAATCATAAAAGCCATCCTTTGGTCACCTAGTTACAGGAAGGATGTAAATAAGATTGAAAGAGTGCAGAGAAGGTTCACAAGGATGTTGCCGGGACTTGAGAAGCTGAGTTACAGAGAGAGATTGAATAGGTTGGGACTTTATTCCCTGGAGCGTAGAAGATTGAGGGGAGATTTGATAGAGGTGTGTAAGATTTTGATGGGTATAGATAGAGTGAATGCAAGCAGGCTTTTTCCGCTGAGGCTAGGGGAGAAAAAAACCAGAGGGCATGGGTTAAGGGTGAAAGGAGAAAAGTTTAAAGGGAATATTAGGGGGGGCTTCTTCACGCAGAGAGTGGTGGGAGTGTGGAATGAGCTGCCAGATAAAGTGGTAAATGCGGGGTCACTTTTAACATTTAAGAAAAACTTGGACGGGTTCATGGATGAGAGGGGTGTGGAGGGATATGGTCCAAGTGCAGGTCAGTGGGACTAGGCATAAAATGGTTCGGCACAGACAAGAAGGGCCAAAAGGCCTGTTTCTGAGCTGTAATTTTCTATGGTTCTATGGTTCTAGTTAACCTTGACCTCACAATGCCTGCGAGAGGTAGGAAGTTGTTAGGCAATTGTTCTTGAACTACAAGATGATGTTGCATGGAGTGTGATTATAACATTAAGGGGGAGAATCTGAAGGCAAGCTCCCTGAGACTTTGGACCTGGTTCATGTCCCTCTGTCAGCATTAAAAACAACTGACATTTATATAGAGCTTTTAACATTGCATGAAAGTCCACAACCACCTCACATAAAAGTGAACACTGAGCTACAGAAAGCGATAAAACTGAGCCACAGAAAGCAATATTAGGGCAGGTGACCAAAACCTTGGTCAAAGAGATAGGTTTTAAGAAGAGGGAGGTGGAGACGTTTAAGGAGGCAATTATAAAGCTTAGGGCTTAGGCAGCTGAGGTACAGCTGCCAATGATGCAGTGATGAAAATTGACTTTGTGCAAGAAGTTAGAAAGAACGCAGAGATCTGGAAAGATTGTGGGACTGGAGGAAGTTGTAGAGACATGGAATGGAGAAGCCAGGGAACAATTTGACCAGAAGGATGAACATTTGAAAACTGAGAGGTTATTGGACTGGGAATAACTGTAGGTGAGGAAGCACATGATTGGTAAATGTGTCTTGTGATGAGTCAGGTATGGGCAGTACATTTTGCCTGTGCTCAAGTTTAGAGGATAGAAATGGGAGGCTGAGCAATGTTCAAGTGCTGAGGTAACAAAGGCATGGATAATGGTCTCAGTAGCAGATGAGCTAAGGCAGTTTTTCTCATCTCCATTCATCAGCTCTAATACTTGCATGGGTTGGGTGGAATTATGTAGTATTGGTGAGGATGTGGCACCAGGTGAATCGCAGAGCACAACAGAAAAAGGTTGCCCTGGGCCTCAGAGCAATAGGACCCATAACTCATGGTACTTACCCGAAAAGAAGATATTTAAGGAACATATCAAGCTCTGAGCTCAGTATTTGATATGTAGCAGGTTTAACTCTGAAACTTACAGCTCATATTTGGAGCAACGTCAGGGGAACGTTTTATTCATTGGAGGCATAATTGGAGCATATGACAGTTTAACTGAAATCTTTAGCACCCCACTAGTCCTAAGAATAGCATTGGAGCCAACCTGTGCCATTAGTTCTATGAAGCCACACAGAACCACACAAACTGAAGTAGGAGACTAGTTTCCACACCCTGGGAACTGAGTTGCAATCTGCCATTTCAAGATCTGATAGCTGCCATTGTGCAGGCCAGTGGGGGCACAGATCCAGAGCTCAGAGGAGCGGCAGAGGCTGGAAACGATTTGATTTGATTTTGATCTGATTTATTATTGTCACATGTATTAGCATACAGTGAAAAGTATTGTTTCTTGCGCACTATACAGACAAAGCGTACCATTCATAGAGAAGGAAATGAGAGAGTGCAGAATGTTTGTGCATGAATCTGTGGGTTCTCAGGACATCAGCATATTTGTCCAGTTAAACATTAGGAAGACTGAATCTATTATGTTTGGTCTCCAACCTGTGCACCATAGGCTTGTATCTGATTCCATCCAAGCCATTGTCAAAGACGCTCTCAGTATCAATCTAGTATTTCTCCTAAATGCGGCCTGAGGCACAAGATGTTCTTCCAACCACATATCCTTTCCATCACAATGTATGTATCACATGGCATAATACTCCTAGGCCAGAATTTTTCAAATGGCAGTGTTTCCCTTCCCGCCATCCAAGGAGTTGGCGACAAACACATTCCACCCAGTATTGGCTGCCTCGCTGTCATTTCACACTGCAAGGAGTATTAATTAGCTGGAGACAGGACTTCTACTCCTCACTCAGGAGTAAGTGCCACCTCAGAGCTGCTGACCTATCTGATAGGCCAGCAGCTTTATAAACCCAGCAATGCCTAAGGCTGCAGTGGACAGGACTAAGGGTGGAATTCTCCCAGGCCCCTATTGGTGGGGTCAATGGCGGGTGGGGGGAGGTGGAGAATTCGACAGGAGTCCAAGGGCAAGATTTTCCTGCTGCGCTCGTCCCAAAACTGGAAAATCCCACCCCAGATCAAAGGACCTTTGCATGTCCACTCTCACCTGCTACAATTCCTGCGGCAGGTGGAACGGGAAAATTCCCCCCCAAAAATCGGTTTTATGCAGGTGTCAACTTCTCGGGGGAACTTCCGTTAATGCCCACCATGGCAAGTGGGGAAACCCACTGCGGGCTAGTGTGAAACAGATTTGCATCCTGCTAATGGGATGCAGATGAAGGCCTGACCAGAATCTTCAACCCATACCCAATTCTCTGTGACACACAGCAGGAAATACGCCAGTCTAGAGCATGTGTGAACAACATAGAAATCATAGAAATCCTCCAGTACAGAAAGAGGCCATTCGGCCCATCGAGTCTGCACCGACCACAACCCCACCCAGGCCCTACCCCCATATCCCTACATATTTTACCCGCTAATCCCTCTAATCTATGCATCCCAGGACACTAGGGGACAATTTTAGCATGGCCAATCAACCTAACCCGCACTTCTTTAAACTGTGGGAGGAAACCGGAGCACCCGGAGGAAACCCACGCAGACACGAGGAGAATGTGCAAACTCCACACAGACTGTGACCCAAGCTGGGAATTGAACCCAGGTCCCTGGAGCTGTGAAGCAGCAGTGCTAACCACTGTGCTACCGTGCCGCCCCATGGCATGCAAAAGCCGGGATTTGCATGAACAAAGCCTGGGGCTGCCTTTAGAGTTCAAAATTGATGTCGCCAGCAACCTTGGACCCTGGAACACCACAGCAGAGGACGGGGCAAACATCTGCAGGTGGATCTTCCTGATTTAGTGTCATTGAGAAGCTCCATCTTCCAGCCTCAGAGTGTTCTGGGAGTCCATCTTTTTCAGGAGTTGCATCTTTCCTCAATGGTTGGTCAGTTATTTAAATATGGCATCCAGATGTGCAGGCAGGCCACATACCATTATGCCCACCCCATCAGTGAATATGTGCTAAAGTTTGGGATGCATAATTAATGAGGTGGAGTCCAGAAGATATGACGTGGTTTGCTGCCGCCCTCCACAGAGGGAAACAATCCCTGTTCCTGCCCCCGCCACAAGACCTCATCCCAGATGGGAGAATTCTACCCCAAGTTCTGGGAGACCAGGACCAGGTAAGTTTTTGGGGGTTCAGGGCAGGGAGAGGAACTGTGGCCTGATGGGGATAGTGGTATGGGCAGAGTGGCATAGTGGTATTGGTGGAGAGGCTGGCGAGAAGGAAGCACCCACAATGCCCAGATCTTTTGGAGGAGCGCCCACTGTCAAAGGCTGCCATTGATGGGGGTGAAGGGATGCTCCTTCCCATTCCTGCCCAAAACCAGAGGAGGGTGGTTTTTCAAGTTTCCCCATTGCACAAGAACTCCTCCCACCAAGCTGCAAATTGAAGCTGGCAGGAGACGACTCTTAAGTGGTCATTAATTGACCACTTAAGGCTCTCAATTGGGGAAAAAAACAGGGGTTGGGATCGGCTGGCCTAGACTTCAGGCGTCCCACCATAAGATTGTGAAGAGATCAGGCAAGAGCCCAAGGGAAGGTCATCCAAAGAATTTTAAGGTCGCCGTCCCCATCTACAAACCCACTGGCAGGAAATGTAAAATTCTGCCCCCAGTGTTATTAAAAACTGGGTGCAGCAAGTTTGTGGATGGCACTTGCTTCTTAGAGGGGAACGGTAAGTTTTGGAGAAGTTCTATTCTTCTTCGCATTATATGCATTGACTGTATGTTGTTCTATGCATTAGTTGGTTTTTGCTAGATACCCCTGTATTTTAAAATCTTTGGGTTTTTTTCCATCTAATTCTCCCTCATACTCCTCGAACACTTCCTGTTAATGCTGTGTGCTCTGTTAAAGCACTGCCCCTCAGAAAAGATTGAATATAATGCATGAAATTTGATATTTGCCCTCCAAGCTTTCAGTTTCTTCCACCCTGTCATTTAAATTAGATTATACCAGCCCTTAGGAAAGATTCCAATTTAATAGGAAATATAGGCTGTCATCTGTGGCTAGTCGATAGTCATGCAGCTTCGTACAGTATAATGATTTAAATTAAAGTCCCCATTAATGAGAATTTATTTAACTTGATTATGCAGATTAGGTGCTAGATTTGAGGTAGCTGAAATATATTAGCTGTTGAGGGATTAGCAACTCAACAATATATCAGTACTTTTAATGAAACAATAGTAACTTTTTACATTTATGTTCTCCCATGCAATACTGGATAATTCCACTGTAGCAAATAGTTAATTTGATGTGCGACATCAAACAGACTAAACAAAGAATTCAAGTATCACTTCTCTCTTTGATGTGGAATTGCACATTTCCCCTATAGGATAGTGGAGAAAGTATTGCAGAGATAGCAAAAAGCTTAGTACTGTATTTGCATATTATTACTACACAAAAGCGCAAGATTAGCAATTCTATCACTTAAGTACAAATATCTTCTGAATTAAAATAATAGACTATACTATCCATTTAAAATATTGGCCTTTTAAATCATTATTTTAATTTAACTCTTATTATGGATTCCTTTTAATTTAAAAAATATGCAGCATTGCCATTTTTAATTGCATCTTTTTTCTACGAATACAACATTGTAAAGATTATGTTAGCTGGGGATTGTTTTATTTCTGCTCTGAGCAGTTCAGTTTTTAATGAACAGTACTGTTTAGTGCTTGTTTCTTGGTGGCCAGGCTGCTAATTAGGAGGGGAGATGTTTGGTGGTTACACCACAGGGGATCTGTGCTCACCACTCCCCAATTTTAACAAACAATGGAAGCTTGTATAATTATTGTTGTCTGGGGTTGCAATCTGTTTTGATGTAATATTTAAGGATACAATCATTAACATATTAAGGCAGGCATACTGCTATAAATTAATGCTTACTTTGAGCGCTGGGACAACTGCTGATCTGACGGTGGTAGGTATAGATCCAGTTTCAAAATAATCCAGTGAGAGAGGGAAGCTTAGAGCTGTTGATTGGTGATATTCATATCTTTTTTGCACTTTATTGAATCTTTTGGTGTGCTTTTTCCTTCAAAAATATTTTTACTGTCTGTACAGTTCTATGAATTAAATGTTAAAACAAGGTTAGGAATTACTTAGGCACAGTGTTTGATATTAATTATATTTTAAATCTTATGAGAGTATAATTGAAAGGTATCATAGCATGAATAATTTGCCTCACTATATTGGTAATTCCTCAGATAATTTTTGTCAATTGCTATGAAACACAGAAAATATGTCTAATTGCTTATCTAATTTTATTGCTTGTATAATTTATCATGTTCTGTTGATTGTTAATGTAAAGGTAGGCATAATGCTCCCTGTTGTTATTTTAGGAGGTTTTATTTGTTTATGTAAATGAAATAATTCACTGTTCAGTTTGCTGAATGGGGGGCATAATAGTGTTTGTGAAATGATTATTTTAAAGATGCTTCATGCATTGTAGGAAGCATGTTAGAATTTGTTTCCTGTAAAACTCTTTATTTTGCACGCCAGGACCCTGCTGAGATTATATTCAAGTGCTGATAAATTTTTAAAGAGGCATGAAGCATATGAGGATTGTTCAAAAAGCTACAGTTTGTCAGGCTGGTCATGTGACAACATGATTTGAGTGGAATCACTTCCACGTTAAATCTGTTCAGATGCATGATCTGTTTTACGTAAAATGTGTATAGCAACATTTCTGCAAATATGTCTTGTATTTTATATTTTTTTGATTTATATGTAGCTGTGATCATTTATTTACTGCCATGCAGACAAAGAACAGAATTGATAGTTTATTTGACAGGTAGACAGACAAGGTTACTGTATTGAGCAGTTGGCAGTTTTTGCATATTATATATGACATGTATCATTGCAATCTTGCACGATGATTAATGCAGATTATAACTGGTTTAACCAGCAGTCTCATGGTACAATGCCAGCTCTATCTACCAGCAGGTGTAATAAAATCTGGTGAATAGATTAAATTTAGAAAAGCTGTTTAATTTTTGTCAAGTAAAGTGCCAATAATTCAGTAATATATCCAGTAGGGACCCTTGCAATAAAGAAGCTCCTGGTAATATTTGTTAATGTGCATGTATTTAGATGTAGTGTAGAAGACCAGTATTCAATGGAATGTGAAGAAGACTACTATAATGAAAGCCACCTAAAAAAAAACTGTTATGTGTACAAGGCATGATATTTTCCTGTCAGATACTAGTCAAGTAAAATTTTAATATTACTTTGGTGATCACGAGGTCCATTTGTAGCTGTTTTATCCATAACAGTTTAAGACATTTGCGAACTTGACACGCAGCACTTCGTTGTCTGAATTTCCTCAGCTGGTAAGCATTTTTTTGCATGCTATAAAAATTGTTTCCAAGGGGGTAAATTAGTTTTGGTTTGTTTTGAAATACATTGCCATTTCTCACTTACTCAACACATTGCCCATTGGGTTTCCAACTGTCCATACTCCAGTAAATACTTTCACAATCATCTGCCAGAGCCTCTAGCAGGGTGACAAAAAGAGGTTAACCCTCCCCACTAAACTTCTGGATGAACTCTGTTCTGAGCTGTTAGTTTGTTCTGTTACTTTGGCATTTTAACTGGTGCATTTGAAAAGTTAGGATCAGGATAATTACTGGATATCTTCATCTTGCAATACATTTACTCTACCTTGGAAATCTGCAAGTTTTGTTCTCCACTAACATTTAAAGATAATCTGACAATTTATGCTGTGGAAGTGGCTTTTGTGCGTCCCGTTCACTTTCACAGAATTGGACACATGTATGGGACTGGGAAAAATGGAAGCAAAGCTGGGTGTGTTACGTTGTCAGGCAACACTGTGCAGTTTTATATGTGGGGCAAAATTTTCCCGGACATCGGCAAATGCCAACAGAAGTTGGGAACAGTGGCGTTGAAGCCTCTGGCACCAACAGCAACTTTCTATAACATTTGTTTGGGACTTGGGCAAAACAACAGTAAGCGAGCAGGTCCCACGATGTCATGCTGGTGGGGTGGCCTTTGATTTGAGCCCACCACGCCAGCAACTTAGTTTTTTGACCGGGTACGGTTTTTAAAGGCAGGGCAATACCCGGGTATAGACTTCTTCCCCACTTGAGTGATGTACAGACCTGAGCTCTTCTGGGAGGTCTGTTTACCAGGTGCATGCCTTGGAAGACCAGGTGGGTTTCACGCCAGTTTGCCCTCACACTGACGTGAATGGACTTTCTTATGGGTGTGGGCGGATGGTTCAGGTAGAGGCCTGATAAGTGGATGGCAATTATGGTCCCAATTTTCAACGCTCTATGTCACTGGCGGGAAGAGGGGACAATCGTGTCACGCACTTACATTGGTGTGAAACATAATTTGGACATCGCATGAGTTTTTATGCTCCCATTGCGCAACCTGCTCGATGAAAATAAAAGGGGAAAATCCCAGCCTTAATGCTGGCATTTTATTCTGACTTGGCTTCGTTCCACCTGAATCACATTCAGCAAGCAAAAGAACTGACTTTGTCAGTGAAGAGAATAATTCCAAAAGACAGGAGCTACTCCCAAACATATAGGGCCTGATTTTACCATCACGTTGCGCCCATTTTCGGATGTGAAAACTTGGTAAAATCGGGCATGAGGCGAGTAGTGTGATCCGCGCTCTCCTCCACGCCGGTTCCCCCTTTACCAAGGCCCGAAAATGGACGCAATCGGGATCGCATTCGAAATGGGCACGATGCCCATTTAAATGTATTTGCATGCATTTAAATTGACTCAATGGGCTGCACGCCCAACTTTACTGGCACTTCCCCCTTTACCACCGCGTTCGCCCATCCAGAATCAGCGCGAAACAGACATGCTCCATAAAAGTCCCATTCGGGCGCTCCAGTTAGTGAGGACGTAGGTGCCCAATGTCTGACAGCTCTCTGCTTGAGATCAGTTGGCGGGGGGGGGGGGGGGGGGAAGGGAGGGGGCGTCCGCTTCCACTCTACTTGAGATCAGTGGAGGAGAAGGGGGATCCACTTCCACTCTGCCTGAGATAAGTGGAGGGGAAGAGGGGGTCCGCTGCCACTCTGCCTGAGATCGGTGGGGGGGGGAGGAGGGGCCTTCGATTGGTCTGGGTGACGGAGGGGGTGGGGGGATAAGGGGGTCAGTAATATTGGGGGGGGGGGGTGGGGCAATGTCTGTGGGAGCCAGGGGGAGGCATTATCTGCCCAGGAGGGATGTGGCAAGGGAGCAGCATTCTATCTTTTTTTTCTGCACATGCACAGTTGGAGATGCCAATTGGAGCTGCAGGATTTTGGGTGCATTAAGCCCCGCCCTTAGGCTTGTGCGGGGCGATTCGGAATCGCTGATATTTTTTGCAGGCAAAGTGCGTATGGGGACGCCTGAGAATGGGTCTAAAAGTCAGATCTGAAAGACTCCCAGTTTTAAGTCCACCCAGCACTTAGAATCAAAATGATAAAATAGGGCCCATATTGTTAATGTGACTCTAGATATAAAATCTAAAAGGCTAGATCAATGAAGAGTGAATTATTTGCAAAATTGGAGTTCTGTCCATGTTCTTATTTTCATTAAATACTGTGTGAAAGGATGAATACCCTGAATCGAAATGACTATTTGCTTTAACAGGAACTTAAATTAGAATCAAGTCATCCTAGACATACAGACTTACAGTCAAGTCACATTTTAAGAATGTTTGTTGTTGAAAATATACTCATTTTGGCAATTGTTGCTCTATTAGCAAAATAACAGTGGGTGGAGGGTGTCCAATGTCTGCCTAAGAATTCTGCAAAGCACCAATTATCTTATTTTTTCAGATGTAGTATCGGAGGAAATCTTGGCTCTGCAAATGAGTTCTCACTGACCTCTGTCAGGGGCTGCCGAATGATTTTACCATCTCTAAATGCACTAGCTTTCCCAGTGGTGTTAAGGTCAAAACTACCATGAAAATCTTTATTCCTGGTTCCTTCCAGGTTCTTAGTTGTGATTATTTGGGGATCTGTCAGTCAAATGGTATACAAAACATCATTGCTCTGGATGGCATCCAATTATAAATATTTTTCTAAAGCAGTGAAAAGTTGCAAAGCTTTAGATCTTTTCTTGTTTCCTATGTAATAATCAGTTCATTAAAGTAACAGTAGGGGCTGTTTATAGTATTTGATTATTTTCCCCATGATGACTATATAGTTCTATATGAGCTTCGTACATCTGTCATCAATTTGGACATCGCCAAAGCTTTTGTTAGAGCCTGGGGTACACTTCTGAATACGTTATCATATGGTTCCTTTTCCAAAGCAGTGCTTATGACAAGCTTGTTCCCTCAAAGTTGCTGTAATTGATGGTTTACTCTGCCTCTTTTTTCATCAAATCAGAGATTGCTCAGAGTTTTGTTCACCCTCGGTTCCTTCTTCATTTTAACATCAAGTTTGTTTATCATTCAGTCCTATCCACTCCTATATTGAATTGTTTTTGCAGTCAAGTTCCTTCTGATTGTACATCTCAAGTGCACACATCACCTATTCCTCCAGATGGACTGGTTACCTCTTTCATTCCAGTTTTTCTCCCCCATCCATTGAATTAAGGAATTTGTACCTGGACATGCAAATCCCTTTTCTCATCCACAGTTTCTAATCTCTGGCCATTAAGGAAATAAAGTGATGATATTTGCATACATTGTGCATCATTATATCCTGACTATGATGTGTGCTTATATATGACTAGAGTGTTGCATATGATGCAGCAGGTAATTAAGAAAGCGAATAGAATGTTATCATTTATTGTGAAGGGAATTGATTACAAAAGTAGGGAGGTTATGCCTCAGTTGAATAGGGTATTGGTGAGACCATCTCTGAATGGCTGTAAATTGGGAGAGAGGAGTGTGCAGCGGGACCTGGGTGTCCTTGTGCACCAGTCACTGAAGGTAAGCATGCAGGTGCAGCAGGTGGTAAAGAAGGCAAATGGTATGTTGGCCTTCATTGCTAGAGGTTTCGAGTACAGGAGCAGGGATGTGTTGTTGCAATTATACAGGGCCTTGGTGAGGCCACACCTAGAGTATTGTGTGCAGTTTTGGTCTCCTTTTCTGAGGAAGGATGTTCTTGCTCTCGAGGGAGTGCAGCGAAGGTTTACCAGGCTGATTCCGGGGATGGCGGGACTGATGTATGAGGAGAGATTGACGAGGTTAGGATTGTTTTCGCTGGAGTTCAGATGAATGAGTGGAGATCTCATAGAGACTTACAAAATTCTAACAGGACTAGACAGGGTAGACGCAGGGAGGATATTCCCAATGGTGGGGGAGTCCAGAACCAGGGATCACAGTCTGAGGATTCAGGGTAGATCATTTAGGATGGAGGTGAGGAGACATTTTTTCACCTAACGAGTGGTGAGCCTGTGGAATTCATTACCACAGGAAGTAGTTGATGCCAAAACATTGAATGTATTCAAGAGACGGCTAGATTAGCACTTGGGGTGAATGGGACCAAAGGTTATGGGGAGAAAGCAGGATTAGGCTATTGAGTTGGACGATCAGCCATGATCGTAATGAATGGCAGAGCAGGCTCGAAGGGCCAAATGGCCTCCTCTTGCTCCTATCTTCTATGTTTCTATGTTATTCCAGGATTGACTTTCAACACCAATTTCTAGAGTTGAAGCCATTTTATATTTGGGCACTTGATTTTAATACAGTTGGATTGCATTAAGAGATTATGGGTGGGTTTTTACGGCTTTGCTCGACCCAAGACCGGAAAATCCCACCTGAGGTCAACGGATCTTCCCATTGTCCATCCCTTGCCCGCTCTGATTCTGTAGTGAGCCAGGCGGTAAAATTCCGGCGAATGCCTTGTTTTTTTTTGTTTAATTCACAAGTTTTAATTTGAAGGTTAGTCTTAAATATCATTACCATTTTCCACCTAGTTCAAGTGCTTTTGTAGATGTTTGGGATTTCTTAATTGTATGTGGGCAGAAAAGAGGCCAAAGTTCTTTTGACAATAATTGCACTTCCTAATAAGATATGTGTGTAGTATTTCTGGCTGCACTGTATCTGTGTTTCACTGATTGAACAGGAACTTGTCTAGATTCTGCATATCTGTGAATGTATTTGCTTGTCCATTACCTCAGCTAAAGGCAGTAAATCTATTTCACTATTTAAATTGTTATGATAGTGATGGTATTCCTTTCTAGAGAATAAGAGCTTAAATGACCAGGTCAATTGGTGTAGGTCAAGGCTCTCCAATGGTACTCGTGAGAGTTGGGGGAGGGAGGGGCAAAGAGAATTTCATTTGAGAGCACATAAGAGACAACGGGTTGAATTTCATCTCGGCCTGTGTTCAAAATGGGGCATATCAGATTCAGCACACGTTGTATGCAGTACCTAATATTCAGTTGGCGGCGGGGGGGGCTCAATTTAATCTTCTAGCTCTTGTACTCTATGCTCAGAATACTATGTGCTTTATTAACTGCTGTTTTCATCTGTTCTGCCTCCTTCAATGATCTAGGCACATAATCACCCAGGCCCCTCTGCTCCTGCACTCCCTTAAGAATTTACCCCTTATTTTATGTTGTCTCTCCATGTTTATATTATCTCCATGTTTTTCCTACCACAATGCATCATCTCACACACTATGTGTACCATCTACAAGATGCACTGTAGGAACTTGCCAATGTTCCTTTGTCAACACCTTCCCTAAACACCACCATATGGAGGTTCCCCTCCAAGTCAGTCACCATCCTGACTATATTGCCGTTCCTTCACTGTCACTGGGTCAAAATATTGGAATTCCCTCCCTAACGGCACTGTGGGTGTACATAGACCTCGGGGACTGCAGTGGTTCAAGAAAGCAGCCCACCACCTCCTTCAGAAGGGCAACTAGGGATGGGCAATAAGTGTTGGCCCAGCCAGTGATGCCTAAATCCCATAAAATGAATTTTTAAAAATGCTTCTCTGCATTGAACTTCATCTACCACCTATCTGCCCACTCCACCAACTTGTCTATGTCCTTTTGAAGTTCTCACTGTCCTCTTCACAGTTTACAATACTAAGTTTTATGTCACCTGCAATCCTTGGAATTATCCCCTGTACACCAAGATCTAGATCATTAATATATATCAGGGAAAGCAAGGGTCATACTAAATTGCCCCTTAGTGTCAGGGGATTGGCAGGGTAAATTTGATTTATTATTGTCACATGTATTAACGTACAGTGAAAAGTAGTTTCTTGTGCGCTATACAGACAAAGCATACCGTTCATGGAGAAGGAAACAAGAGAGTGCAGAATGTACTGTTATTTGTGGGGTTACAGGGATAGAGCCTGGGTGGGATTGTTGTCGATGCAGGCTCGATGGGCCGAATAGCCTCCTTCTGCACTGTAGGGATTCTATGATTCCCAACACCGATCCCTGGGGAACACCACTACAAACTTTCTTCCAGCCACAAAAATATCCATTGACCATATTCTCTGTTTCCTATTATTCAGCCAATTTTGTATCCATATTACTACTGATCCTTTTATTCCATGAGCTATGAGTTTTCTCACTAGACTGTTGTTCGACACTGTACTGAATGCCTTTTGAAAGACCATGTACTCCACAAAACAGCATTTCCTCATCAGCTCTGTTGCCTTGCACTCGGATTTCCCACCAAGGCTGGTGCATCTGCTGCATCCTTATGTCTGCAGCTTGCCCAACTCAAATACTAAAATGGCCTGGTTCTTAGGATTAGGATCAACATCCTGAAGATGTTGATCCTAATGGTGCCCTGAAATTAAAGATGCAAGTCTTATAGGGACTGGGTCTTGGAGTAGAGCAGAACCCTGTACTATTAGCTCTGTGACTTTATCTGATTCAAAAATAATGGCCTGAATTCTCTGATCTTGGTCATGGCTGGGATTCTCCCATCCCGCTGCAGTGAATCGAGTTTTGGCTGAACACCAAATTCTCCACCTTGCTGGCAGCAGAGGCATTGGAGAATTCTGGCCAATATCCATGTCTCCCATTGTTGCAATTCAGAATTCTAATACCTTTGTTGTGCTCAATGCAAAATGTACATTCCCATTGCTGAGCCTGCATTTCCTATCAACTGAAACTTGAATGATCTTTAAAGTATGTGAGAGATGCATATTGGTTATGCAATTCTTCATCTTAGCCTTTTCACTCCTAAACGGAGTATAGGCCATGGATAAATTCTCTCCATCTAACCCTGTTTTGGGCCAAACTCTCCAGTTGTTACCATGTATAGCCCTCAGCTCTCATCTCCTTTTCTGTATCCCACATCCATGTGTTTCTTGGTCTGCCATGCTTTCTCTTTCCTTGCGGGTTCCATGTGAGAGCTTGCCGTGTAAGGTTGTTCTGAAGCTTCCTCAAAGTATGGCCTATCCATTTCCACGTTAGCCTTTTGAGTCGGAGGACCATTGAGTCTTGTTTTGTCTCCTCCCCATAGCCTGATATTGTTGATGGTATTTGGTCCTTAGGTATCCTAAGGATCCTTCTGAGGCATCTGTCGATGACGGATTGGATTTTGGTGTCCTCCATGTTTCAGAACCATAAAGGAGAGCGGCTTTTATATTGGAGTTGAAATATTTGTCTTTGTAGCCTTGGTGATCTCTCTTGATTTCCAGATGTTGGAGAGAGTGATGAATGCTGCTTCCCAATTTTGATCTTTACATCCTTGTCTGTCCCACCTGTCGTACTTACTACACTACTCAGATTGGTAAAAGATGTTACATCATCCAGCTCGGTGTTCCTTATCTTAATAGAATTGTTGATGTCACTATTCCTATCTTTGCTCACGATTGATTGGATTTTGAGACAAACAACATCAGACAGAAGAAAAGGGATACAATGGAACCTTGCAGTACAGCTGGAAGATTTAGACTTTGCGGATGACTTGGCTTTATTATCTCACAACCACATACAGATGCAAGATAAAACCCATCACGTGATGCAAATATCAGCCAAAGCTGGCCTTGACATCAATATAGAGAAAACAAAGATGATGCGATTAAACACCAGGAACAACAGTTCTATTAAGATAAGATTATGCAAGAGCACAACTTATTCACTGTGCCCCCTAAATGTCTCTGTATAAGTGTGAAATGCTGCACTGATACCATGCTCACGCCAAAAATTATTAATGTTTCTGAAAAAAATAAATTATTCAGAAAAAAGAATGAATCCGTGACTATGCAAACATAATCCCATCTGTTCCAAAGTTTTTAAATGTTATCAGTTCCCTCCAGTAACTTTGAACAGGAATCAGTGATGAAATAAATGAACCTGACAGAAGCCCTTGATGTGCTAATTTGCATCATGGCAGAGAGAAATATTAAAAAACTGCTTGAATGTAGCGCACTAGCCCGGTGATATATATCTTTCTGGTTTGGATGCCTGAGATAGAACAAAAGAAGAAAATTATCCTTCCCACAACTGACCCACTTTCAATCATTTTCTGAATGTTAGAGCAGAGACTGAGGAATCTGTAGGTGCAAACAATCTCAGCCAGCACTAAACCTCAACATTTGATTTAATTCAGTTTGGTTTTTTGTTCATTACTTCTTATGACTGAGACATCAAACAGTTTTTGTAACAGGAGAGTTATGAAGGCCAGTATATATTTCAATTTGTCTGCTAGCCCACAAGATGGATAAAAGCATTTGTAATTAATTACAGCAGCAGTCGCTTCCAGTTTAGATTTTCCAGTAACTAGACCAACCTGCAAGTTCATAAAAAAATAGACAGCACAATAAGTTGGACAAATTGCAATAATGAGTACAGTGTTTGCAATGTGCGATTAACCAATGTCTATCTGTTGTAATGTAAGCAGCACACAAATTCTGCTCTGATTGCTAATTTGAATTATGCTGGGATGCAGCCTAGCACTGAGTAAGCTGCTGCACACTTTAGCAGGAGCCCTAGTGTGCAGATGGCTAGCAGAACTTAAAGATAGCCTGCAACACCTAAAGCCACTTGATGCTAGTTAAGGCTTGGTAAGATGCTCTGACCACCAAGGAGAGTGGAAACGGTATAGTCAGCTCAGGCGTGCACTTCAGGGTTCTCTGACACATGGAAGCATTGGTGCATGAGATGGTACAGGAGGAGAGAGATCCTTCACCCAGAAGGAGCCAGGAAACTCCCGATATTGAGAAGGCAGTGGGAACAGATAGCCATCACTGTCAATGCAAGCAGTATAACTCTGAGGATTGGAATGCAATGTTGAAAGAAGACCACATGAGCGCTCATGTTCAATTAATGCATCTACAAATATCATATCGTTACAATTGTACCACTAGACCTACACTAATATTCTATTCATCATCCCTCACTTCACCATGAGTACGCTCTATCTGCTTCTCTCTAGTCATTGCAAAGATAATGAACTTCCTTCTCCTGAACCTTAGTAAGTAGTCTCACAACACCAAGTTAAAGTCCAACAGGTTTATTTGGTAGCACGAGCTTTCGGAGCGTTGCCCCTTCATCAGGTCACACTCCTGAACCTTGGTCAGCACCCTCATGAAACAGTGATTGGCGAGTTAGAAGATGTTACAGATGTCACCGTGTTTATCCTAGGAGGGTCCCAATGCACAGAAATTCAAGGCTAGTCAGTTTCACAGCCACTGGCAACACTGTCATTACCTGGTCTGAGGTTCTGCCCGAAAGAGATGGGAGATTTTCATGAACACCTCTTCTGTAAATCAGAATCAAAATGCAAACTGTGCTTGACTTAGGCTGAGGGAGGAGACATGCTCCTGCAAGACTCTGGATAGATAAGACACCCTGCAGCTAGCCAAGTTTACCCTTCCCTTATTCCATCTACCAGAAGTGTGGCCTCTCCAGTGCTGCCTTTGCTCCCTCTCCCTGTCATGCTGCAGATCAAAGAGAATGGTAACTGTAACCCAACCCCCTAGCCCCATGGGTGGGAGCAAGTGGTTTGACCAGAACCCTTGAAGTCAAAACCAACACCTCTTCCACCCTCAGCACTACTCCTTGTAGACTTCATCATCTTTAAACAACTGCAAACAACCAAGCATTTCTGCAAATGCAAAAGCAGAATCTTATTCCCTTGAAAAAGTAATCAAGGATAGGGAGCATTTCTGGGACCTGACACCGCTTTGCTTGGCGATGGCCAATTGAGAGGCTGACTCTGGGTTTTCCATCTACTTAAGGAAAACAGGTGGGGATCCTGAAGCTATAAACACAATCTGAGGCCTGATCAGCCTTGGACGGACAACAGCCTCACCACCAGAGGGAAGCTCTCCACAAGATGGATTGTGGCCTGCTGATCAATGCTGTTCTGGTGGTGTGTAAGAACAGGAGGCCCAGTGAGACCATTGAATAGCAACCGGCAAGCTGTTAGCTTGGCCCTCGCCATTCCAGACGGTGTCCCCAGCCAGCCCATAAAAGGGTAGGTAATTATTCAAATTGGTTATCCATCACTCTCACTGATCATGATCTGCCTACTCTACATGCTTCCGACACCTTCTCCTAACCCCTTTACTAATGATGGCTCCAAAATGGCATTTGTGGAAACCATGTTGGAATTGTGCGCTTGAAACATGGAAGTCATTTCAGAAACAAAATGGCTTCCATAGTGCCAAAACTATGGGTGTTACGGAGCTGAATTTTGAGACTAATGTGTATAATTTCTGATGAATTGAACCTAGATAGTAATGGAATCTGTCACACGCTTCAAAACAAGACATACATATGTAAGTATTTAATTATCTGTTAAAGTGAATGTTATTTGCTGCTTAGCTACATTTAACATATATCGACCATGATGGGCGCGTTGTGACATTTCTCTTTGCTCCTGCATCATATTTTTGCTCTTGTTAAATTGTTTGCATTATATTGTTGGAACCTCCCCTCTCACTAAAGTCAGGACTCTCTGTTTTAATTGTAAGCATGGAGCCTTCAGAGCTAAAATCGTTTACTGCTGAGAAGATACGCGCAGCCTTTGTCAAGAGCAAAATATTTCGGCACAAAAGCATCCTCAACTAATCTAAAGGCTACTATCACATTTGATGTATCTGTTGATACTTTCAATCTTTTCAAAGGTCTCACTGTTCAAGATTGTGCCTCCTTCATTGTAGATGTATGCGCAGATGGTCTGGGCGATTAAATGATAAAGCTGTAGCTTTAATCAGTAAACATTTATTATGACCCCTTCAATCTCGTGTCACAGAAAGTGACAGTTCATCAGATAAAAATGATCAACAGCACCTGCCACCACGGAATAAAATGTATCTGTAACAGCCATACCCTGCTGCTGAGGTTTGCAGCTCCACATCACTCTGCGTTTGACTTTAAATTTGAGTTTAGTTCATATTTTCTGTCTTTTATTGTGTATAGTACATTTTATTTTGAAATGGAATCAGAGTATAAACTGATTCTGCCACAAGAATTTGGAAAATACACTGAAATGTAAGGGAATGAGCCATCCATTGCTAAAGCTTGTTAACATTTGCCAGATAGTCAATAGTGTCTGAGGTGTTCATATCTACAACTATTTTTACAAAATGTGGCAGTGCACATACGGAAAGTTACTACAGTGAGTATCTTATTCTATTTGGGTAACTTATGAAAGGACTGATGATGCTGCTGTGTTCAAATACATTTATTGTTCCTCCCAGAAACTCATTTAGAAGTACGAAAGAAGATTTTAACAAATTGTAAAACTCTACTGAACGCCTCAAAAATAATTTTTTTAAATAGAATGGCCAATAGAAAGAGCCAAAAATAATTATCTGGTTTACAAAGAGGTACTATCAGCGACTCATTATGCCATGGGTGAATGTTTTTCTGTTTTATTTAAGTTTTCTCCACCCTCTCCCTGCCTGATGAGAACCCTACCTTAACTTGGCCAAGTTATTATATTCATGTGCAATCCCAAGCAGCGATCGTTGGCACCTTACTCAATGCAGAATCACATAATTGTTACAGCATAGAAGGAGGCTATTCGGCCCATGGTGTCCACACCAACTCCCCAAATGAGCATTATGACTTAATGCCATTCCCCTGCCTTTTCCCCATGCCCCTGTAAATTGTTTCTATTCAATTAATCATCGAATGCCTCAATTGAACCTGCCTCCACTTGCCACTTCCAGGCAGCGAAATAGGAACAAAGACTGTGCCTGGAGGAGACTAGTACACTAAGTGGGGGGGTGGGTGAGAGTGGGTAAAATAAAAGGTGGGGGGTTGGCCTCCAGGCCTGCATATCAAAGCTTTGCTTCTGCACTAGCGCTGACCATTAACTTTATGCAATATTTTCTCCTGGATGTTCTCAGCAGCACTCGGGACACCTATCCTGAATTCTAGATACTGCCAGACACTAGAGAGAAGTGGAAAGCCTATTCTGTCCTCACTCATTATTCACAATTGCAGGAGTTACTGGTGTCAATCAGGAGTGAGAACTCTGTTCCATTTCTTTCTTCCTACACTGTTACACAATTGGACAAACTGTAACACTTGCTACCCTTCCTTAAGTTATTACGACAGGGCAGACCAGGAATTAGCAGAGAGATTAATCAGGTGGGATTTTTTGCTCCAGTGAAATTGGAGTATAAATTGGTGTGGTTGACTTTGTGCTTGCCTCATGTTATTCCTGATCAGGGTACTTTAAACCTCACCACTATAACAAAATCTCCCTCTGCAAATAAAAAGTAACTGCAAGGTTTTCCCCCCTTCCTTGGGGCGGATGGGTGGGTGGGGCAGGTTTGTTTATGGCAGTGTATACTTTGACATGGGGAGCCTGAAACTTTTGGTATACTATTGCATTGCTGGTGGATTCTGTTGTGAACCAAAAATATTTTTATTGTGATTTTAGGGACAAAAAAGTTTATCTTGACCAATACATTAGGCAATTCAACTCATTAAATGTTAACCTCCCCAGCCTATTCCCTTAACAACCCAGGATGCCAGGAACGGAATAGTGCCCAGCATTACAATGGCACCAATGCTGAAAGAACTACAGCATCTTCTCATCATTTTGTGTGGTTTTTCGATTGCTCATTTTCAGGTGGACCTGTTCTTGCATCACCTGTCACCTTGAGTGGGAAGTTCTAGAAGTGGTGGAATCTCTGCGGAGTTGGTGGCATGGTTTCCCGACTTTCTACCCTCTGCTTAGTGTGCCCAATCTCATGCCTGCATAGTTCATGGAGTGTATGTGGTATATTTTTCCTTTGGGTAATTCGAGTCCTCAAGTTATTCTGGTTACTCTGCACAATAATAAATAACCGCAGTTCAGTGTCATGATTTTGTAGATGTTTCCAATCTGATCGTGCTTTGTCCGCTATGATCGGAGCCTGCACAGAATCATAACATTTTATCTCACTGTTTGATATTCATTATGCATTATGTCAGACATTAAAATGAACAGTGATGATCGTGAAAGAGGAATGTATTCCCTACTATTTGCTGCTCAACATTTGATCCAGGCTGTCTGGAGCACTGAACAAACTAGTTTGTATTTTAATCACTGCAGCAGCTCATATTCATTGTGCTTATATGGTGGTGTATCACTGGCAAATGGTCATTAATATGACTTGGCCAGCAGTACCAGTGTTATTTTGTTTCTTCAACAGCTCACAGTCATCAGTCATGATGCCTTAAATATCTCCTCTGAGATGATGTATCAATTTTCGTATGTTACTAGCACATAAAAAGTTGAGTACTAACATTGGCTCTTGATGCGAAAAGTTTCGGAGCAGCCTTGTTCTTCCATAAACCTTCCCTTGATATTTTGTTACAATTCATTTAATCTGGAGGAGTGAGAATGAATGGCCACCTTTACTGCTATCGTTGGGTGTAGCTGTGTTTTCCTGGACCTTCTGTGGCTTTCACTTTAAGATTGCAAAGCCTCCAAGGATGACCCTGGAGTCCCCAGGAATTAAAGATGAATCACCTGGACACTGCAGAAAACAACTGCGAGAAAAATCACAGCAGCATTAAAATGTGCAGCTTCTTTTAACTCTTTTTTTTCTTTAAAGTTATAAAAATATTGGAGATGGGGATAAAGGCAGGAAGAGTCTGGGGACAGAGCTGATGATGGTAGGTGGGAGCCAGAAGTTATGTGATGAATCAGCCTGGAATGAATCCAGAGTTGGCAACCTTACATCAAACATGTGAAAGAGCATCTGAATCAAAATATAAACTCTGAAAGCAGTCATCACGAAAATTCACCTTGTGCTGCCATATCTAATGCATTGATGGCACAGCACTACACAAAAATGATCTTATCATGAACAATATTGTGGACACTCCTGGCAATAATTAAATCTTCTGGATTATTCTGTAATGCCACAATTTAGTATCTGCATCTACAAATGCTGCCCAATACTACACTGAGGCATCAGAAGAAGATCGAATAGATGGAGTCAACATCACGCTGATTGTCCTTGGATTTATTGTGATCTCTGTTATGCAGCTGTACACTTTGCAAGATGCTGATCATGATCCCTTCTATAACTGCATGTTGAAACAGTCCGTTGCTTTCATGTGAACTATTTTGCAAGGAATGGTAAACTTTGAAAGAAATAATGTGGAAATAATACTGGTAATCCTCATAATACATTGTGATTGATCCTTAATAACGTGTTCAACAAGGAATAGCTAAGCTCTTTTCAAAAAATAATTCCAATGCCCGGCTGAGCAGAAATAGTAATCCAAGCTTTTAAATGTGATTGACTTAATAAGCACAGGGGTAGGTGCCAAATTGTCTGGCTTACAGTACAGATATTTTCATTAGAAATGGTACAATTCTAAGTATTAAATTTCACTTGGCTATACAGGGATGGTGTAATTACGATAAAGAGTATCACTATAATATAATAGTCGTATTCGTAGATGAAAGAATGCGAAATGAGGTGATTGTGAACTTATTAAAAATGCTTTGGTCCATTGTTTATGAGTAGAGAGTGTTTTCAAGTAAAAACAATGGGACTGCCATTCCTCAGTGAATCTTAGTGAAAAAGTAGACAGGACTGAAGGGTAGTGGAATCTTGGGATAAAGCAACAAAAGAGGTTTGGGTTTCCTGCTAGTTGTGCTGCCTTTTCAGTGCAAAAGGTTGTGGAATTTTAAACACAGATTACATTAAGTGCAAATTGAGTTTCCATGATCATCTTTGTTGATTTTAAAAACATTGTGTTGGAAGCAGGCCCACCCTCAAAACTGGTCATGTCCCCACATCGGATTAATCACCATGGTGAACTTCTGTTCATTATAATTGTGCCCATTTACGGGCCATTGAAGAGCATCTTAAAATTAAGTTTTTTGAAGACAAGAGATACCAAAAGCTTCTAAATAATAAAACTTATTTAATTTACTAAGAAACTGACTACTCTAACACCAGTCAACTACCAATTGTTTCTGTATAGTTTTGGAGGTCAATTTAGGTATTTAATCCAAGGGTGGTGGATTATTTAGTTTGCTTTTTGTGCTAAAACCAGTTTCAGATATATTGAAAAAGTGGCATTGGATTATTGCTCTTAAATATATGAAGGATTTTTAAAATGAAAACAATTACATTCTCAAACACCGACTGACGTTGCTGGTTCATAGAAGATTTTGCATTTGCCGATGTGCAAGTGAGTTTGAATGGAAACTTGAGCAATAAATTAATTTTGGAAAACGACCACAGTTTTGATTACAGTTTGAGCCTGGTTTACCAATTGGGCTCAAAGTGAAAACTCAGCAGCTTATCTTTTGTGCTTAGGGCTACTCTGAAATTCCTGCCCTTCAAAACAGGTTTTTAAAATGGAATGGGAAGGTTCAAAAGGGCCAATTTAGGTTTAAAAGGTTTTTTTTAAAAAAACATATAAATTAGGAACTTGTGCAGCATTCAAGGCACATTGAAAATTGAATGCATTGTAACAGTGGTTACACTTCAAAAAGTACTTGGTTTTCTGTAAAGCGCATTGAGATATCCTTGAGGTTCGTAAAAGCACCAAGCAAATTGAGGTTCTAACATTAATTTAGTAAGCCTCAGGTTATATCCAGTTTAAGCTGATTTTCAGGTTCCCCTCATCTTCTGTGGTGAAATCTCACTGGTCTCCTTTACTGTGGAAAGCTTTCATCAGTGAGACAGAATCTGACAAGACCCAGTGCTGTGGCAGCGCACCTCTTATTGGTTCATAAAAGAACAGCATGTGTGTTCCGATGCTAAGCCATCCTTCCTCAGGATATCAAGACTCAGATTTTCACTGCCGGGTCAGGTGTGCAGAGATGGGAGAATTCCTAGTTCTGTGAATGTGACCTTTGAAAATGGCAACCCACAGTTTAACTTTTTGTTGGGTTTGATTCGTAGTCAGGCCCACCATCCCTTGAATGAATGTGGAGGCTGAGGAGGCAGACTTGTCAGATGGCCTGCTTCTGTGCTCAGGCACTTTATTTAATTAAATAAAAATTGATAAAATAAAAATCAGCCTTCAGCTCTCCCTCTCCACATACTTCTCATGCCAACCTATGTCATCTCATGCCCTGCACCCACCCCATGGATTCTCATGCACTTATGCCAATCCATGCCTCTGCACCTGCCCCCTATGCCTTCCACATCTCCTTGGCCCTTTTCTAGCATCTATGCCAATTTAGTTCCAATTCTTGCCAATCCATCCCCCGTAGCCATCACCCTTTGTCCTTTCCCCATGCCAACTCTGAGCAGCAGTGGGTAACACTGCTGCTTCACAGCACCAGGGACCTGGGTTTGATTCCTGGCTTTGGTCACTGTCTGTATGGAGTCTGCATGGGTTTCCTCCAGGTGCTCCGGTTTCCTCCCACAATCTGAAAGATGTGCTGGTTAGGTGCGTTGACTTGAACAGGTGCCGGACTGTGGCGACTAGGGGGAATTTCACAATAACTTCATTGCAGTGTTAATGTAAGCCTTGCTTGTGACTAATAAATATACTTTTTACTTCTTTTAGAATCTGCCATGCGCAAATCTCAGGAGATATGCTGTCATAAACTTATGTATCTAATAATGACATCACTATTTTAAACAAAAATGCACTCCCACTGATGGTGACCACAACATTCCATGTTGCTCATCATGGAAAAATATTTCAAAGCTTTTCCTGGAGGTGAGAATGGAAACAGATATACGAAAAAAGAAATGATTGCTCGAATGTTTGGCCAAAGCGATATGTTGTCAGGAGAGTCTTAAAGGAAGAGAGGGAACTGTAGAGGCAGAGGGATTTAGGGATGAAATCACAAATAATGATCACTGGCCTTCCCAATATTCCCGAACACCCTCACCCCCAAATGCTGGTCTCTTGATACCCTCTCACTCCATCTCTCACTGATCCCACTTGCAGAGTGGCAGTCCCCCCCCATCACAAATCGCATTGCCCAGTGGACAGTGCCAGGCTGGCTCTGCCCAAGGGACATCCCACTTGCCTCCGACCTTTGGGGTAACCTCAATGGCCTCTGTCCCCACCAGCTGGGTGAGGATGCCTGTTCCCTGGAGACTGCCATCTGGGGCTCGCTAATCATATTGAAATAGCGATTTCAATATGATAATCACCGACATGCCGATTTCCGGCTCGGAGCTAATTGCGCTAAAGAAAAGCACCTGAAAGATTCGCAACCAGCTGAACGCCGGTCGTGAATCTCACTAAAGACCCCCAGCTGTTGTCTCCCAGCCAACTACACTACTCGAGCAGTACAGCGAGCTGGGAAATTCCCAGCCCTAGTTTTTGGTCTGCTCTTGTAGTCACAGTATTTATATGGCTAGTCCAGTTCAGTTTCTGGTCAATAGTAACCCCAAGATGTTGATAGTGGAGCATTCAGCAGTGGTAATGACATTGAATGTCGTGGGGAGATGGTTAGATTCTCTTGATGGGGATGGTCATTGCCTGGCACTTGTGTGGCGTGAATGTTAATTGTCATGTATCAGCCTGATCCTAGATATTATCCAGGTCTTGCTGCATTTGGACATGGACATTTTGAAATTATTGCAATAAATACATCCATATAAAGCTTTGGGTCCAGATGAAATCCCTCCTTAGATTTTAAAGCTTGCAGCTAATGAACTGGCTACAAAGTTGACCAATCTCTTTCAAGTGTTAAGTCAGCACCAGCTACCTACTAAATGAGTGGAGGCAAGCTATCATCAGTGGCATATTCCAAACAGGGAATAATAGTCAGGCAGAAACTACAGTCCGGTATCTCTCAGCAGCGTAATTTACAAATTGCTTGTACATGTTGTTCATTCTCATGTCATGGAGCACTTTGAAGTTCACAATGTCCTGGTAGATACTCAGCATGGAAAAGTTACAGCACCATAGAAACATACAGAACCATAGAAAAGTCACAGCACCAAAGGAAACCATTTGGCCCATCTTGTCCATGCTAGCCCAAAGGCACCCTTTCTAATCCCACCTTCTTGCACCCGGCCCATGGCTTTGAGTGAAGAGATCTACCAAAACAGACTGTCGATGAACTAGTTTCAAGTCTCAAAAGATATGAAACTATTCATATTACAATACTAAATTTCTCAAAAGCCTTCAACAAAATTCCTCATGAAAAGCTCTTGTGGAATTACAGGGATATTATTAAATTAGATCCGGCATTTCCTTATCAACAGAAGACGAGGAGTGGTGTGTGATGGGGAATCATAGAGAGATGTCCTCTCTAGGGTGCCTTAAGGAACTGTGTTTGGACTTTACTCTTCTTGACATATCTAAACAACCTTTCCAACAAGATAGAAAAACACATTTGCACTCTGTAGTTTATGCATCAGGAAAAGTCAATATTATATCAGTTCACTGCAAAATGATCTTCTGGAATTGTAAAAATGGCAATACCAATGAGATGATATTCAATGTCAAAAATGTTAGGTTTTGTGCATTAACAACAGAAAGGACCCACCAACATATAGCTTTAAGTTCTGTAAAGAAATGCGCTCTGAAATGGCCTAGCAAGCCACTCAATTCAAGAGCAATTAGGGATGGGCAATAACTGCTGACCCAGCCAGCGACACCAAACATCCCATGAATCAATAAAATAATCAAATTCTCCACCAGGCAGATACACAACCATACCTGGGAGTTCATCTTAAAAATAATCTGCAATGGGGCTTCCACATACAACAGATAACATATAAAACAAACAAGGTTCTTGAATTTCTGAGGAGGAATCTTTGGTATTGCAACAGAAATATCAGAGTTATAATTATTCATCCACCCCTGGGAGTAGGTAATTTGTGTGTGGGATCGTTATAAGGTGAGAAATATAAATAAGACTGAAGACATCCAAAGACAGTATGGGAAATCACTGGTGTCGCATTCTTGATCAAAGATTTGGAATGGGAATCACCACAGCAAAAGAGGGAGAAAAGTAAACGGACTACAAAATATAGAATGGACTGGTCAGAATTGACAGGAACAAGTACCTGATGCCCACTGACAATGACAAAACATGAAATGGTCATCCACACAAACTTGCAAAGAACATTTATTTCCAAGATATTGGATAAACAATGTTTCTTTCCAAGGATAATCCCACATTGGAACAGGCTGCCAATGGAAATAGTCACAACCCCATCACTTGAAATGTTCTAAACTCAGCTTTAGATTATTTATATTATCAGGATTAGCTTCTCAGCAGGCCATGTCTGATTTAGCAAGCACTACCCATATAAATGTTGAGTACTGCTGAGAACAAAGACGTGCTATTGAAACTTTTGCTTTGCACTCATCGAGTGCAAGCCTACCATTACACCCCACCAGCCGATGGCGGGGAGAGTAGGTAAGACCGTGAGAGAGATGGAGGAATACAGGTATACAGGAATACAGGTCTGTGATCCTGAACCATAGCCGAGCAGCAGAAGCAGAATCGGGAGTGTGAAAATCTGGCCTTAAATCTTCAGTATTCCCAATACATAGCTGAAGCCATTGATGAAATTATCAAGATTGGTTATGATATGCAGTCTGACAACACAGATGCAGTGGAGGAGTTAGAGTGGGTATTATCAGAATACATCTAGATGCTAATTTGTGGATGCTCTTGCCAAGGGGGATAAAAGGGCAAGGTGAGCTTAAGAACGGGATAGGACAATGGGAGTGACAGTACAGTGGGGAAAGAGCTGCAAATAACATCCTCTAAGACTGTGACTATAGTGCACTATCCCACCTCATGCTTCTTTACCTCTGCAGCTCTGAAACAATTGATTACACTCTCTTCCTCCAATGCCTCATTTCCGTTGTCCTCTTTAGCAGGATTGCCTTCACTTAGCTCGATTTTCACCTATTCAATTGTAGTATTTCCTGCACTATTACCTCAGGAGGTTCATAAAATCCCTACAACGCAGAAGAGTTAGGGTTAGAACAATCCCACCAGGCCCTATGCCCATAACCTTGCTAATCTCCCTAACACCAAGGTGTAATTTAGCATGGCCAATCAACCTAACCCACACATCTTTGGACTGTGGGATGAAACCGGAGCACCCGGAGGAAACCCACACAGACACGGGGTGAATGTACAAACTCCACACAGACAGTCACCCGAGGCTGGAATTGAGCCCACTTCTCTGGTGCTGTGAGGTAGCAATGCTAACCACTGTGCCACCATGCTGAGTTTACCAAGCGTCTATTTTTATCTCTTTTCCCTTTCTCATCAGTATGCTACACCTTCGTGACCTTACCTGCAAACATGGGGCCAGCTACAAAATGTATATTGATAATGTCCAGCTTCACCCCTCCAATTCTCTCTGTACCCACAGACCTTAACTTTCTTCAGCTAAAAACTGCACTTTTAGCCTTTGCCACAAACTCCATACCATTGTCATTAATCCCACTCCAATCTCTGGTCATTGTCTTAAACTGAACCAGATTTTGCACAGCCTCAGTGCCCTATTTGACTGCAAGCTGAGCTTCCAAGCCCTGGTTTCCTGTGTCACCAAAAACTGTCTGCTTTCAGCTCCATAAATTTGCCTACCTCTATTCCTGCCCCAGCCTTTCCGCTACTGAAATTCACATCTAAGTATTAGTTCTGATGAAAAGTTATCAATCCAAAATGTTAACTTATATGTGTATTTATATTGTATTAATAATATATACAATTCACCCAGTCAGTTGAAACACCTTTCAGTTACATTTATTTTATAATTATACACAGGATATTCTTGGTATGATATTTTCTGCTATTCAACTTAGTATTTGCTAAACTTTTCCTTTTTGAACTTGCTGTGCTTTTTCTCCGTGGTTTCTAATGTGAGCTGCCCATGCGTTTCACAGAAAAATAAACGTGAGAATATATGTGGAACCCACGTGACCAAAGAGACTATTAACGTATTGTGGTTTACCTAGATATTTATGTTCTTTATATATTGAAATATATGTACATCCTGTTATTAATCACTTTGGGATGCACTAAAAGCTATTGTACCTTGATAGCTTGCTGGGGTTATTGTTGTAGTTGCTTTGTTTTTTTTTGAGGTAATTGTTGGAATGTGTTTCAAATATGAACATAATTCACCTTTTCCTGTGCCTTTGGGGAAAAGTGTATGATTCTGCTGCACCCCTTGTATTGACCTTTAAATGAGAAAGGTGTGGAGAAAATGAATGTTAAGATTCATTAATAACATTACAGGTAATGGCACATTTGCACAACATGTAATCCATTCCTGTTCCAGCTGTGACAAAAAGCCATGACACAAGTTGTTGGCTTGGCAACTCACCAAGTTTTAAAGAAAACTTTGCTGTTCAGTCAAGGTCACGGGCAGAAAGAGATCTATAAATGAAACATTTCATACTTACTGCATTTCCAGTTGAAATTTGCAGCACAGTAAGCCCACCATCTGCCAAAGAGTGTATAGGGGGACAGCTGATCCCTGTTACATTCCTGTCACTGATATCAACGCATCAAAGAATTATCTACTTAATGCACCAACTGAAGAGGTTCTTTATTGTGCTGAGGTTTCCAGCCCTCTGGAATCTGTCTCTGTCTCTAAGACAGAGTTCAAGCGCTTGTGGCAAAAAGAGCTCAACTGCATGTACAGATGTCTACAAAGGTGCAGTTGTTCTAACTGCCAACTTTCCCTATTAACGGCTTTTTCTGAGCAGCCATCCAAAAACATGCCATTCGTGGTCTGTACAGGGCAAGTTGCGGACTCTGAGGGCTCAGGCCAGCCACTACTAGCCTATGTTGTCTAGCTTCTTTAGCAGTTTCATTTACTTCTGTTACCTTTGACACAGGGAAACTTTATATCCAGAGATAGATCTCTGTGTTGTTGGAGGCATTAACATTGTGTGTTTACATTATCTACAAAGTAATTTACAGCAGCACAGTGGTTAGTACTTCTGCCTTACAGCGCCAGGGACTTGGGTTCGATTCCAGCTTTGGGTGACTGTGCAAACTCCACACAGACATTCTGTTTGTGTCTGCATGGGTTCCCTCCAGGTGCTCCAGTTTTCTTCCACTGTCCAAAGATGTGCAGATTAGGTGGATTGGCCATGCTAAAGTGACCCAAGTGTGTAGGTTTGGGGGATTAGCAGGGTAAATGCATTGGGTTACTGATGCGCGTTATCACACACGAGGCTTGAGATGCTCAGGAAATAAAGGCTTTTATTTGCTGTTACAACGAAGCTACTAATTATATACACGATCCCAGACTGATGGGTCCCAGACAGAGCAGAGACCTTTATACCTCTCCCAGGAGGCGGAGCCCGACTGGGATGTACCACAATAACCATAATACAAGGTGTAACAGCCCAACCCTAACCCCAACAGCAACAAGTAGAACAACCCATCCCTAACCCCAACAGCAACATATATACATACTTGTAGTACTGGCCAGACCCTGGCTCAGTACTATCTAGTGGGAACCAATGATGGTTCACCACATTCACCCCTCCTTTGAAGACAAAGGCCGGCGGGGTACAAAAAAACAGAATAATTTGTCATCAGTCTATAAGTTCAGACGGTCAGGGGGACCGCACCGTCGTTGTGACCTCCTCAATACCGGCGATGACACCGGAGTAGGCACTCGCGGTGGCGTTCTCCCCAAGGCGATGTCCAACTGTTCCTCCACAGTCTCACAGGCCGGTTGACCCCGAGGTGATGGTAATCCATGGAGTTCCGACACGCGCTGAAGTGGCGACCATCCTCTGGACTCAGGCAAGCTGTACACGGGAGTAAAAGGGTTAAGTAATGGTCCCGATGCTGCCCGCGCCGTGTCCGGAGGGGAAACAAGAGTTATGGGGTTTGTAACAGGGGGTATGGGAGCGACAGGGGTTTCTACGTCCCCTGCTGGCGCCAGGTCTCGGATCGAGACCGTGTCCTCTCGCCCATCAGGGTATGCCACATAGGCATACTGAGGGTTGGCATGAAGGAGATGGACCTGTTCGACCAATGGGTCGGACTTGCGGGCCCTAACATGTCGCCGCAGGAGGACTGGTCCTGAGTACGTCAACCAAGACGGTAATGAGGTCCTAGAGGAAGACTTCCGAGGGAATGAAAACAGCCTCTCATGGGGAGTAGCGTTGGTTGCCGTACACAGGAGTGAGCGTATGGAATGGAGCGCATCAGGGAGCACCTCTTGCCAACGGGAGACTGGAAGGCTTTTTGACTTCAACGCCAGTAAGACAGCCTTCCAGACTGTAGCATTCTCACGTTCCACCTGTCCGTTACCCCTAGGGTTGTAGCTCGTGGTTCTACTAGAGGCAATCCCGTATGAGAGCAGGTATTGCCTCAAGTCATCGCTCATGAACGACGAGCCCCTGTCGCTGTGAATGTAGCTGGGGTACCCGAACAGGGTGAAAAGATCACGGAATGCCTTGATAACCGTGGCAGTGGATGTATCAGAGCAGGGAATAACAAAAGGGAATCTCGAGTACTCATCAATGATGTTGAGGAAGTACACATTCCAATCTGTTGAGGGAAGGGGGCCCTTAAAGTCGACACTCAGTCTTTCGAAGGGACGAGTGGCCTTGACTAATTGTGCCCGGTCAGGTCGGTAAAAGTGCGGTTTGCATTCCGCGCATACCCGACAGCTTCTTGTTATGGACCTGACATCCTCCACCGAATAGGGCAGATTGCGGGCTTTTATAAAGTGGTAGAGCCGAGTGACCCCAGGATGGCATAGGTCATTCTGGAGAGCCTGCAAACGGTCCTCCTGTATACTGGCGCATGTTCCACGCGAGAGGGCATCCGAGGGCTCATTGAGTTTCCCTGGACGATACATGATGTCATAGTTATAGGTGGAGAGTTCAATTCTCCACTGCAAAATCTTGTCTTTCTTGATCTTGCCCCTCAGCGTGTTATTAAACATGAACGCCACGGACCGCTGGTCCGTGATCAGGGTGAACCGTTTTCCCGCCAAGTAATGGCGCCAGTGCCTGACGGCCTCCACAATGGCCTGGGTCTCCTTTTCCACCGCTGAATGCCGAATTTCGGGGCCTTGGAGGGTGCAGGAAAAAAAGGTGACGGGCCTGCCCGCCTGGTTAAGTGTGGCGGACAGGGCGAAATCAGATGCATCGCTCTCCACCTGAAAGGGGATGGACTCATCAACCGCGTGCATCGTAGCTTTCGCGATGTCGGCTTTTAGTTTATCAAAGGTCAATCGGGCCTCTGGTGTTAGGGGAAAAGAAGTGGACTTGATGAGCGGAAGGGCTTTGTCCGCGTAATTGAGAACCCACTGTGCATAATAAGAGAAGAAGCCTAAGCATTTTCTCAGTGCTTTTGCACTAGTGGGCAGGGGAAGTTCAAAGAGGGGACGCATACGGTCTGGATCAGGGCCAATGACCCCGTTTTCCACCATGTATCCGAGGATGGCTAAACGGCGCGTACGAAACACACACTTCTCCCTGTTGTAGGTCAGGTTCAGGCGAGATGCAGTGCGTAGGAAATTCAGGAGATTTGTGTCGTGGTCCTGCTGGTCATGGCCGCAGATGGTGACGTTATCCAGGTACGGGAAGGTAGCCCGCAGCCCGTTCTGGTCCACCATTCGGTCCATAGCACGCTGGAAGACCGAGACCCCATTGGTGACACCAAAGGGAACCCTGAGAAAGTGATACAAGCGACCATCCGCCTCAAAAGCCGTGTATTGTCGGTCCTCTGGGCGAATGGGGAGTTGGTGGTCGGCAGACTTGAGGTCTATGGTGGAGAACACCCGGTACTGCGCAATCTGATTGACCATGTCAGATATGCGCGGGAGGGGATACGCATCCAGCTGCGTGTGTCTATTAATGGTCTGGCTATAGTCAATGACCATCCGGGGTTTGTTCCCACTCTTGACCACCACGACCTGCGCTCTCCACGGACTAGCGCTAGGTTGTATGATCCTTTCCTTGAGGAGCCGCTGAACTTCAGATCGAATGAAGATCCGATCCTCAGCGCTGTAACGCCTACTCTTAGTCGCAATGGGCTTGCAGCCTGGCACAAGATTCTGGAACAGGGAGGGTGTGGTAATCTTCAGCGTCGAGAGGCTACAGGCTACAGGCAAGCGTCGAGAGGCTACAGGAATCTTCAGCGTCGAGAGGCGTGGGCAATTTGGAGGCTGCTGTTCTCCCACTGAAAGCGAAGGGAGTGGCCCACCGTACTGTAGGGTTACACTCCTCAAGTGGACAATGAAATTTAGTCCGAGAAGTATTGGCGCGCAAAGGTGCGGCAACACCAGGAGCTTGAAACGCTCGTAAACCGTGCCTTGCACCGTTAAAGTTACCACGCAACTCCCTAGCACGGTGACAGACCGGGACCTTGATGCCATAGAAATTGTCTGTTTGACAGGTTGAATCTGGAGTCCACACCGCTTCACAGCGTCTGGGTGGATAAAACTCTCGGTGCTCCCGCTGTCAAACAGACAATAAATCAAGTGGTCGTTTACCTGAATGTCCATCATAGACTTGTCAAGTCTATGAGGCTTGGCCTGGTCCAGGATGATCGACGCCACCGTTGGTTCATGAGCGCCACTGCAGGCAGCTGAGATTGACGAGGATGACCCCTGCTGGTCGTTCGCGGTCGGTGCCGACCAACATGGCCGCTCCCATAGGTCGCACGTGGGTGATGGCGCCAAACTCAGCGACCCCTGGTGGTCACACATCTCCGACTCCGTCGACCGTAATGGCGTCGACCTGGCCTCGCACGTGGACGAAACCCTCGACGATGCCGACGACGAAGAACCGAGCTCCGAGGAATCGCAGGCCACACTGCTGTTCCGAGAAGCAGGTTTAGATCGGCACACTTTCGAATAGTGCCCCTTCTTACCGCAGGCGGAGCACAACACAGCTTTAGCGGGACACCGTTGCCGAGTATGCTTCGCTCCCCCACAGAAGTAACACCGCGGGCCGCCCGGAGCTGCTGCCGTCGTCTGGCCCAAGTGTGGGCACGCCATCACGCAGCTTTTCGAACCCGAGGGACGAGGCTCCTGCCACGTTGTCTCCACGTGGTCTTCAGGATACAATACTAGGCTTTTGGAGGCCGTCTCCAACATATCCGCTAGTTCTATTGCCTTAGTGAGGTCAAGATTACCTTGCTCCAGTAGTCTGAGTCGGATGTAAGATGATCCGATTCCCGCCACAAACACATCTCGAGCGAGGTCATTCATATTCTGATCTGCCGACACTGCTTTGCAGTTACAGCCCCTGGCTAGCTGTGGGAGCTCGTTCGCGTATTCTTCCGTCGTTTCGCCGGACTGCCGTCGTCGAGTGGCTAAGAGGTATCGAGCATGCATTTCGTTGGGCGGTTTAATGTAACGCTTCTTAAGAAGCTCGAGGGCCTTTGTGTAGTCGGTGGCTGCACAGAACGCGAGGTAGACGGTGTCGCTTACCCTCGCATGGAGGACCCGGAGTCTGTCATCATCTGTGGTGACCGCTGCGGAGGCTGCCAGGTAGTCCTCGAAACATTTCAACCAGTGGTTGAAGGTGTTAGAGGCGCCCGCCGCACGTGGATCCAGCCCGCCGCACGTGGATCCAGTGTAAGACGTTCAGGTTTCAGTATCTGCTCCATACTCTCTGTATCGTTTTTTTTTCTTCCGACGAGAGTTTACTTAACAGCAAATAAAATTGATACGCATTATCACACACGAGGCTTGAGATGCTCAAGGAAATAAAGGCTTTTATTTGCTGATACAACGAAGCTACTAATTATATACACGATCCCAGACTGAGGGGTCCCAGACAGAGCAGAGACCTTTATACCTCTCCCAGGAGGCGGAGCCCGACTGGGATGTACCACAATAACTATAATACAAGGTGTAACAGCCCAACCCTAACCCCAACAGCAACAAGTAGAACAACCCATCCCTAACCCCAACAGCAACATATATACATACTTGTAGTACTTCAGCACTATCTAGTGGGAACCAACGATGGTTCACCACAGTTACATGATTAGAGTGGTGGGGTGGACCTAGGTAAGATGTTCTGTCCAAGAGTTGATGCAGACTCGATGGGCCGATTGGCCTCCTTCTGCATTGTAGGGATTCTGTATATTCTATATTATACTATTAAAAAAGAAAATGGAATGTGAAGTGTCACGGATCTGAATTGTATTTATAATACAGTCCTGCCACTTGAGTCTTTATTGATGTTTAGCAATAAATAATGTTGATCATCTGAATAAGAGCTCTCAATTGACTTGCCCTCAGACCTCTGATAATTAGACTGTTCTCATAGAATGATTGTATTACCATAGGTATCAATATTCAGCACATTTCAGTCAAAATATTTCCTCAAACAATGTAATACAGAGTTCATAACATCTACACTGATAACTTTGAGGTTTTATGAAAATAACCTGTGTGCTATTTTTTTGTTATGCACATAAGATATTGACTAATTTTATTTTAAGTGATCTTGCCCAACATAACTGTCATTAAGGAGACTTTGGCCTGGATTTTCACTACCAAGGAGGGTAGTTCAGGTTGGAAAGTTCCCCACTTCGATATGCGCAATTATGTTTCAGGGAGATGTGGACTGATGAATTTGGGCGTGATAACCCTGGAAGCAGTTCAGAGGCAGCCACTCAGAGGTAACTGAGTGCCAAGGTGGCTGAATAGAAGGTCCACCTCCGCTCTCTGAAATTTTGGTCTTGTTGTTTTAAAGGCTGTTAGGCTGTTGGACCTCATCCTGAACCCTTACCTACCCCAAATGTCTCTCATTCCATCATCCTATGCCACCTCCACCTGCCTGATATCCCCCATGCCCCCCACCCCCACTCGTATCTACCAATTCAATATTCTGTATGGGAAGACCTCAGGAGCCATATGGTGATGAAACATAAAGACATTTCTAACAATTTGAGAGCTCAAACTCAGACTCGATAATGAAAAAACTCATTCATGGAGCCCATTTAAATTTTTAAAATCACCTAAAGTGGTGAATGCGTAAAAACAAACAAGCTTCTATTCACCAACTACATCAAAGATAGCCAATCCTTTAATAGGCTGTTAAAATAGTCAATCAACAATTAAACTCCGCACTCTTGCTCAGATAAGGGCTGGAATTTTACCATTCCAGCTGCCACAGGAATCAGAGCGGATGAGAGGCAGACCATGGAAAGGTCTGCTGACCTCAGGAGGGATTTTATGGTATCGGGACGAGCGAATCTGTAAAATCCCACCCACATAATCTGGAAGCTTTTGAAAGTCAGCCAAATATTCATTATTGATTCAGCTATAATAGGAATGTTTGGGAAATTTCAAAAAGAAGTCTAGTCAAACTGCAGGAACAGATGGAAAATGATTTTTTCCAATCTACACTAGATGATTCACCTTCGAGCCAGACCTGGGGGGGGGGTGGCAGGGGGGAAGTGGAGGTAGGAGGGGAGGGAATGTGGGGTTTGGTGGTGGGACCAATGATCAGGAGGAGTGGTCAGAGCTGACGACTGGGGGGGCGGATTGGGGCTGGTGATGTCAACTGGAAGGTCTGGGCTGGCAATTGGGGGGTTGAGGCTCATGTCAACTGATCTCCCAGTATATTAGGATACTGATGCACACGTACTGGCCCCTTCAGCAATCTGCCTCTCAGGTGGGATTAGGCCCCAACCCTCCACCCCCCCCCCCCCCTTATCGGCATAAATCCCCTGATGGCCTCTGTAGTGCACAGAGTGCTGGCAATTCATTAAACTAAGCTCTCCCAAAAAATGGGTGGGAAAAACTCCCGCTTTCCCGCCTGTTGGGAACTTAGGGCGGGATTTTACAACCTCACTCGGGCGAGATCATACAATCCCATCCGAGGCTTGCTGAGATTTCTGTTCTGCGAGCCTTGCCAGCCCCAATTTCGGGGCGGGCAAGGCAGTATCATTCCGGCCTTAGTTTTTTTTTGGAATATCACGCTGAGGAATTTTGCAGGAGACTTATTGGGTTGGATAGATTCCATAATGGACATGGTTTGATGGGCTATTGATGGGTCTTTTCTTGTAACTTACTTTCTAATTTATGATACTTCCAGTACTATTTATAGCTAACTAAACTGACAAGAGATGCTGACTAAAGCAAAGTTTAATGCAGTTGTATAAAGCAGATTACGTAGGTGATATAGTTGCTCTGCAAGGAACCGATTTAGAAAAATGCAAAACATTTAATATTATAATGTCACTCGTGGCATTTTCAAACTCATTCATGGGGAATGTGTCTGGTAGAACACAAAATATCAATCGAGAGTTTATAGCAGTGTACTTGCAGCAGTGACAATGAATTACAGTTTTCTGGACAATGTTACAGTTTGTAAGTCAGTTATAATACTGAATCAGCTCCAACATTTGTTGAACAGTGGTCAGATTAATTCTTGAAAGGGTGTGATCTGCTGCCAAGTAGGCAATGATCATGATCCAAGAATGTTCTTGTGTGTAATGTATTTTCTTCTGCTATGTCATGTTGTTACAATTCTTGTCTTAAAACTTTTCTTTCAATTGTATGTTCAATCTTTCCGTTTCATTTGTTCCTTCTTTCCTGACATGAGTGAGAAATTATTTCAGGATACATTTTTATTTGGAAAACCTAATCATTTGTTATTTTATAGCGACTGTCAAATGTTATCATATTTATTCAGTGGCAGTGACTTCAAGAGCAGTGTGATAACCCACGAGGTGCCATTTTCTTATCGGACTATTTCTAGTTGTTTTAAGCTGTGCTGCGCAACCAGGTTTCCAATGGCTGTTATCACTTTTCTCCAAGGTCCACTTGACGAGGGTGAAACCACATTGTTGTTAATATGAGAAACAGTGATATATGTGACCACTCCTTGCAGCCACAGATGCACAGGCTTACTTGGGTTAATGGTATCCACGTGAGCACCTCAATAGTT